>NW_026920439.1:0-17097 GCF_032062105.1 Saccostrea cuccullata | reverse complement strand
AAATTGAACTCAAAATGTACATGAAATACTTGAAATTGTCACAAAGAATAATATAATGGTAGAAAACGTAAAACAAAAAGATATAAAATCTCACGATATCTAACGAAGAGTTATGTTAGGAACATTCTAATTGCTATGCTTATTAATTTATAGACGCTGAAGTGACAGTTACACAGTGACTCGCAGCCTTAAGCATTTGTAAGGACTATTTTTTATTATATTTTGATATAAGAACATCGCAAAGAAAATCAGAGGTAAACCCTTAATTTGCAAAGATGTATGTTGTTTCTAGAAAAAAATAGACTCTTCAATAAATGCAAATTGTTGGTTGTAAAAGGACAAAGGCAAGCAAAGATAATCGTCATTGTTGTGGACAAAAACCGTTTTTGTCTTCTACTTTTTTCCTCAGTACTTTGAAATATAGATTTAAAACAAATTTTAGAAAAGAACCGAGATTTCAGAATGTTAACTTTTTCTGTTTGATTGGCATGACGTTTTAATACGTAACGCATCACGTTACTCGTGAAGAAAAATACTTTTTTTTATCATTATATAAGCAGGCGACTTTGCCAGTAGGGGAAAAAGTTTAACTTGAGCGTGAAGATAGACCTTTTTACAGCCATGGAGCTCAGAAAATTAATATATTTGATAACGTTTGTTTATGGAACATTGGGTATCTCAACTGAATCAGATAAAAGCGTCGTAGAGAAAACAGATCTGATGCCTAGTGCGACCTCTGGAAAAACCTCCAGTGTTTTAAGAGAAATATTAAATCAAGAAAGTCTTGTTCGATTTTCAATGGTGCAGAAAATTCAAAAGCTTGTCATGGATGTGATAGACAATACGGACACTGCTCAAAATGTAAAGAAAAGACTTCAAGAGGCGATAAAAGATTTACAGAGTTTGGAAAACAGAGAGCAGGACTCGGAGATCAAAAACGCTAACTTAGGTCAGGAGTTAAACGCTTTAAATGAGGCTGTGAAAATAAACAAGAATATGTCAACGGAAGAAGCCGCACACACGAATTTGCTTATTACAGAAATGCAGTCCACATTGGATGATTATGGTACACGATTGAAAGTAATTGGAGGAAGTTTAGAAAGATTATTTGTTTCAGTAAATGAAACATTGGTTGATACCAAAGAGAATCAAAAGATTTTTAACATGCAACTGAAAGATATCCTCAATAATCAAAAAAATTACAGCATGCAACTGAAGGATATTTACGAGAAGCAAAAGAATTACAGCATGCAACTAGAGGATATCAGCAAGAAAGAAAAGAACCATAGTACGCAATTGAGGGATATGCATGATATTCGTGAGATCCAAATGAATTTGAGCACGCAAATTAGAGATATTGGCAAGGTTCAAAAGAATCACAGCCTACAACTAAGTGATATTACTTCATCAATTTGGTCAGGTAACATCTTAAATTTTATGATAAAAAAAGAATTTCAATGTTGTTTTTTCACATTTTATGTTTCTATAAACCCATTTATTATGTTTCAATTTATTCATCTGCTTCTTCCCACATGAAATTTAATTCGCAGTGGCGGATTTAAGGGGGGCGCCGGGTGCGCCCCCCCCCCTTAAAATTGTCAAAATTGACGTAAATCACAGTTTAGTCTAGATATTGTAAATATGTATACTTGGTAGACCTCATTTTTACCCTACAAAATCTCTAGAATCCAGGAGCTTCCGGGCATTCGCCCAATGGGCCCCCACCAGGGCTTTGCCCTGGACCCACTGGGGGCCTCAAGGCGGTCCCCAGACCCCTTGCCTACTTTTGGCGCCCCCTCTAACTTCAATTCCTGGATCCGCGCCTGATTCGGCATATGAAATTTGAAGATAACGAACATCTATTCTCAGAAGTCCATTTAAACAACAGAAATAAGACGCAGAGTAAACGTGATATCTAAATCATCAGAAGTGGGATCAAGTGCCATGGAGGAAAAACTTTTCCCTCCCGACCACTCTGAGCCGCCTTATGCGCCTTGTCATGATCGGGAAACGGGAGAAACTGTAGATATATAAGAGTGTCAATAATGGACTTACACTAAGAGATATTCTCTGTAATACCTTGAAATTTTATATAGAATATGAAGTATGCATTGTCTCAGAATTTCTTCTTACTCTAAATGATGAAAGTCCTTGATACTCTCAACCAAATTGAAGCAAAAATGGATATTTGTTACGGTTATATACCATTACAAAATGTCTTAAAATTTTTAATAAAAACATGTTTAAAGACGCATAATAAAATTTGCTGTAAAGCAAACAATTACAGGCCTGATGTCTTAAATGCATGATAGACATATTTGGTACATCAAGTTTTACATAATTTACTATGGTAACAAAGTATGCATAGGAAAGAATATATTCATTGAATCCTTTTAAGTCATATATGTAAAACTGAAAAAAAATGATGGAAGGAATGAGATTTAAAAAATGAGAAAAGAGCCTTTAAAAATATACCAAGGACAGATTATGATATTTCTTTTTTGGTTGGCAATGGATGCCTTGCTTTTTATACCACAAAAAAGCCTTCAAACTTACGCTATGTATGTTTAAATCTGAATCTACATGTACCTTTCTATAAAAGCACATTTTTATATAACTGATGATCAATTTTTAAAGGTGTTAGAGTGATCCTAATTTTTTTTTCATTTAAAGCAATTCAAAACAAATTTATTAAACAGAGCACTGTTATGGAAATAAGCAGAAAAATATAATATTTTTAATATGCTAAAAAAAATATTTTGTTTCCTGTGATACGTACACTGTACATGCACCTTTACATGTAAATTCCCAAAAATTTTTATGATTGATATTTATGAACAACTAAACTGACTTTTAAATTTGACTAATCATCAAATCTCTAACTGAATGCAAGAAGCTTGCGCATGGGGTTTAAAAAATAGAACATTTTCTTTTTTTGGTAACCAAAACAACAGTGTAGTTTACCTCATCAAATTTTATCAATATGATATTCAAGTTTAGTTCTACCAGATAAGTACTATTTAAGGTGTTTCATATAATAATGTTTCTTTATTTAATGGCAATTATTTTTTAAACAGCAAAAATATCACTTTAAACCACTGGTGTGTTATTTTCTGTTTACACCGCCATTTTTTTTTATGTTGTTAAAGTTGCAAGGTGCAAAGAAAGGATGCATAATTGCCAGTTTTGAATTTTCATGTTCTTCATCAGACAAAACATTACAGTGTACTCCAATCTTGTTACTGAGTTTACTTGGTTACTCTGTAACCATGGCAACCATTAGAGCAATTTATAGATTAATATTGCTCATACGTACAACATGTATTTACATAAGGTCAGATATTTTTATCATTCTTCTTAAGTTGTTAATTTAGTTTGATGATGTAATATCTACCTTTAGTGTTTACAGAACCTTTTCCATAAGCATTTCAAATTGATAAAAACAAATGTACCCTTTGTTTCCACTTACTTAGATATATATATTCTAAACAGAATACCAGTTTCCTGAGAGTATATATGGAAACAAGGTATCACGTTTTTGAGAATGGTTTGTTTGCTTTTTCTATTTTATATTAAAACTCAATAAAGATTTACAGTAGCTGGCAAATTCAATTTCTTCGGCTGTAACCATGACACATAGCAGCGTTATTTTATGGTGTCAAGTACTAAGGATTGGTAAAGTTTTATCAAAATCGTGACCATGCGTGGCAAAGATGCTTAAATTGTTACATGTACAGAAAATTGCATTTGATATATTTATAATTGTGCATGTATACTTGTATTTGCTGGAAAAATCTTTCTTTAAAAAAAAAGATCAAAAATTCATATTAAACGAGATTTTAATAATTTTGAGGGCTCTAGAGATCATGATTGGAGAGGATCAAATAGGCAATGCCTGATGTGTGAACATATTACATGTATTTACACGTAATGTAATTTGACATAAATATAGTAATGATAAAATATTGATTAAATTAAATTAAATAAACAGGGGATCAAACATGTAGCAAAAACAAAAAGATGTTTTCAAGAACAGCAAAACAAATTTTATGTAATCTTCCTCAGATAGTATAGATATAAATTTTGTCCATCAGCTGATGTAGAGCATGACATTATATAGTACATGTATGAGGCGCCGTTTTGGTATTTACTGCCAAAAAGTGATATCACCTATTCGAATAGGTGATATCACCTATTCAATTGGTGATATCACCTATTCGAATAGGTTATATCATCTATTCAGATTTTGAATAGGTGATATCACCTATTCGAATAGATGATATCACCTATTCGAATAGGTGATATCACCTATTCAATTTGAATTGGTGATATCACCTATTCGAATAGATGATATCACTCATTCGAATAGGTGATATCACCTATTCGAATAAGTGATATCACCTATTCGTGCTGAATAGAGGATATCCCCTTTTCGAATAGGTGATATCACCTATTCAAATTAATAGGCGTTATCACCTATTCGAATATATGTGATATCACTTATTCGAATAGGTGATATCACCTATTCAGCACGAATAGGTGATATCACTTATTCGAATAGGTAATATCACCTATTCAAATTATTTATGAAATAACAACAGCTCCCTAGGTCCCTCAATGTACTTTCACTTTCGTTTTCGTCACGTGACTTGCGACTTCCGTGTATGGAGTTGTGTTTTGAGTTAAGCATGTTTTTGGTTTATACACAGCTTTCGAGGAAAAGTTAAGTAGTTTTACAAAGCAGAAGGGTTCTCCGACTTACGATGGATGAATTGCGTGTCATAAAAGCTTGGGTGCGAGTGTCCACGAGGAAAATTTCGATCAAAGTACAGGTAAACAAGTCAGAGAATGTCATCTATTTCGTCTTTATTTTGAGCGAAAAAATAAGTGTTTTATTTCATATCCTAATGAAATAGTTTCCAAATCATCTTTTGAGTTAATTTGTTTACAGGTTTTTCCTTAATCCGAGGACGGCTGATGTTATTGTCAGCTGATTATATTTATAGAGGAGGAATTTTGTCTGTGCCTGATGGGTACAAACGTCATATTGGCGCTGCAGACCTGTTTACTCTTACGATTTCGCCATGTTTTTTACGGATTTTTAGTCCAAAATACGTCTCACGTTTTGCCATTGTGAAAATACGGAAATCAGAAACAAGTTAGTTTGGAATTTAAGAGTTAGTTTTCGTTATGATCTGTCGTAGATTTACTTTATTTATAGCTAAATAAGAGAAAAATTTCAAACACCTAAGCGATATCAGGTTGCCAAAACGCTATGGTATTATAAAATGACCTTGTTGTTAAACAATGTTTTCGTAATCAGAAAAGCAGTTTTTCTCTTTTAATATATGTAAAATTGATGGAAAATGAAATCTTACTGGCAAATGCCAAATCTCACGGACAAATCTTAAGAAAAATACTGAGAGACAACGTTTTGGGTAAACAGGTCTGGCGCTGCATCACTTTTGTTTGGTTAAATAATTTATTAAAAATACTTTTTTCAGTAAAGTTTTACCTGTTGCATGTCAGCGGATCGAGGCGATTGAGCATTGAATATTCGTGGCCATTATTTCCCAACTTGAAGGATTATATGATTATATATTTTGCTATCTCTCTGTGTTCAACATTTAACAGCTGTTTAACAAAATTCATATCACTACAATAACAATTTTTACATGAACAAATTCCTTAATTAAAAAGTGAACGTTCAGCATTTGGTTAAATTCTGTCTTTTCATGCAACTTATTCCTTGATCTTAGTAACATAAATAGATTAAAACTTATTCTATAGCAGAAGTCCAAGAGAACCGGGCTGAGTAAGACAGATGCGAGATGCAGCTGCTTTAAGCAGTACCTAAGACTAAACTGACTTTGATCAAGATTCTTCAAAATGCAAATCAAATACAGGTATGAAATTGATGCAACAAAATATTAGTACTAGGACATATAACAATTTTCACCTTAGTTTGGACTTTCAGTAGGGCGACTGGCATTCTCTGCGCTACATAATGGCAAATACTAGTAGATTCCAATTCTCATTGGTTAAGAAATTAATAACATCAAAAACTTTAAATTGTTGTTAACAACGATGAGACAACTTATGCTCCACCTGTGCCGTGAGAAAACTTTTAATTGGCTATTTACTACACCTGCTGATATGCGGCTAAATTTCTATCCTATGTATACTAAATTTATCAGTGAAGGAAAGCTGTGTAAATTAATTTCAGAAGCTAATTAGGTAATGGAGAGAATTCCATGCCTTACTGAAAGTCCAAACTAAACTGGTAATGGTCCTATACATGAATAAAATTTACTCTCATACACGTATACAAGACATGATATATCATAAAATGACAAAAAGATGTGCTGTGTCCTGTGATGCTTTACCCTCAACCCCCACCCCAAGGTTTTAGACATTTACCCATGACTGACATCTGTACTGTCATCCTACCTCACTATTAAAATTGGGTGAAACAGCCTTGTATACAGATTAAATGTATAATTTTATATACATGTATGGAATTTATTTTTAATAACAAATATAAGACCGATAGTCATCATTGGCCATAATTTAAAATATTTTTTGTTTGATGTACTCCAACCCACTTTTATCAAGGGTGGTTGGTTGGTAATTTTTTTTTTTTTGCCTTACAGTATTGAACTAATTAATATTGATAACTGTCATATTAAAAAAATCACAGACTCGGAAATCTATTGATGTTTTCATTATCAATCAATTATCAATTATAGATAAACAGATTTAAATTATATTTATAAATCAAAAAGCATCCAAGAATTAGAAAAAAATTACACCTTCGTTTTAAACCATCTATCATGGAAATAAGGGGGAAAAAATAAAAAATTTGAAGTGCTGAAAAAAATTATTGCTAATTGGTAGAGATGATTTTGACGGGTCTGAGTACATCAAACAATTTTTTTTATATTTGGCCTTGGTAGGGGCACCCTTAATATGAAGATATAAGAAATGCACAATTTTTATATCAGAAATTATGTCTTGAAAAAATTTTGTGCATGTGTATAAAAATGACCATTTTTATTTGGATTTTCTTGTAAAATTATTGATGAAATTTAAAGTAGCTTAGTCCGATTCGAATCATGAAAAAATATATTCGTTTCACTTCTTGAAAAATAATTGTCCATAAACTGTTTCAACTTTTGTCAAATTATATCCCCTAAGTCTTTTTCTTTTAAAAGATATCAAAAATTCAAAAGTTAAAAAAAAAATTTTGTTAAATCACACAAAAAATAATCCTATGTTGATATTGCGTGAACTCACCTTAGAAAAATCTAAATTATCGCTTTTATCTCATGAAGTACAAACCCGAGCATTTTTTTTTCCATAACAAAGTACTTATACCTGTACACGGACAGTATTTTAGCCTTCGTTACTAAACTTCCTTTAAAAAATCTTTAAAGATATCTGATTTTCCCTCATTCTTTTAAATATGCAGATTAATAAAAATTACTATGGATTATATTCATTTAATTTATTAATTTTTAATATGCTCCCGGATTGATAGATCCGAGGCTTATACTGTTTTTGTCCTGTCTGTCTGTTTGTTTGTATGTCTGCAAACTTTATAAACCTTCGCCATAACTTTTGAAACATGAAAGATAGAGACTTCATATTTGATATGCATACTCCACTAACTAAGCCCTTTCAATTGACACAAAGGTCAATGACCTTGTGACATTGATTGTGACCTGTATCCTAAAAATATTTTTTTGGTTCCTTTGCCATAACTTTCGAACCTTATAAGATAGAGACTGCATATTTTTTATGCATACTCCACTAATTGAGCTCTTTCAAATGACATCAGGGTCAATGGCCTTGTGACCTTGACTGTGACCTTTATGCTAAAAATATCTTTTTCGTACTTTTTCCATTACTTTTGAACCACAAGAGATAGATACTTCATATTTGGTATCCATACTTTACTAATCAATTTCTTTCAAATGACACCAAGGTCAATGACCTTGACTGTGACATGTATGCTAAAAATGGCTTTTTTAGAATTTTGGTGCCGCCGGGCGCTTAGTGTATCCCAAACACATCTTGTTAAAAGATATATTATGACATAGGCTTCTACTAATGGAAAAAAACACTCGGGTTTGAATTATCTTCAATCATAATTAGATAAAATCAATAAATTTGTTTTTTTTCAAAGGTGACTTCACAACAGATATTAACTTCCCGTCAGGAACTTCTGTTTGTCAATAAGGTTTTTGATTTATTCTTCCTTGTAAGGATTGTTGTAATAAACTATAAAATCATCTTATATTTTTTTTTATATATTATCTATGTAATGACGTACTTTTATTGCGTAGGATAATATGTGCCTGTTTCGGATTAAGCGGCTTTAACGAAGAAGGTGCCAATTAGATATTTGCCAGATTTATAACCCTCAGACACCTAATTATTATCAGGTGTGCATACAACTATGCAAAATTCAAATGACATGTTACAAAGGTTTGCTTAATTACAGGTTATTGTCTGCACATCTTGCAATGGATTGTTTTGATTGAGAACTTATCCAGCATGAAGACCAGCCATGTACCTCACCTTTCAGGACATTATTAAAGGTAAGTGGCCCTATCAGCAAAGACTCACACAAAGCAAAACCTTCATCTTCAAAAGATTTACATTTAAATCTTATTTAATTTGTGATTTATTTGAATTTCGGTAGAATGTTATGTTACATGTACATACTATGAAAACAAAAAAAATTATATTTAAATCAAAATCGCTTTTATTTCAGTACTTTGTGACAGTGGGAAGATGAAATTAAACATGACATGGCTCTATATCACTGCATCATGTCAATCCAGGTTTACTTATAAACGGAATGAAAACAGTCAAGCATCATTTGGAATTGGAGCTACATATGTCACCGCCTTAACAATATGCCTGCTTACATAACCAAGAAAGCACAGTGACCATGCAGTTGTACCTATGATGTAGGACGAGATCCTGAGAAAACTTTCAGTGCACTCATCACTACCTGCAAAGAAATTAAAATTTTAAATGACTTGTATTAACCCTTTTGTATTTCATCTGGCTTGTATTTTAGTACTCATAGCCTTTAGCTTCCTTCAAACAAAATTTCACCAGTACCAACTTGTAGGTAAAAAATGTTGAAACAGTTTGTTTCTCCCAAAGGAAATTCTGTTCCAATTAATGAATTATCAGTGTCATCAGCATTTGATTGATGTCAGTTCCATCGGCAAAGTATTTGTAGCGGAATGGTGCCAGATGAAACACTTTTCACAAGAACCCGGAAAAACATCAGGTGGAAGTGATCATCTACAAGAAAAAAAGTGAATACGTTCTTGAATACTAGTATTAACAATAATACAGTAAAACTCGGTTATAGCAAATTCACTGGGACCTATGAAATTACTTTGCTCTATCCATAATTATACCCGCACTTTCTAAAGAAAGTTCGGGTATATTGTTGTTACTCATGTCCGTCCGTCCGTCCGTGGTTTTGGAATTTCGATTTTGCCCCGGGGGGTCAAATGGGGGTCGAAAAATGAACGTTTTTTGTCCAAAAAGCCCCGTCTTCCCTGAACTCCTTCTACATTTTACTCAGTAGCCTAACCAGCTGTTGGGAGATGGTTGGTGGGGTCATGTAGATGTGCAGTAAGCTTTCGGAATTTTGATTTTGCCCCAGGGGGTCAAATGGGGGTCGAAAAAATGACGTTTTTTCAAGCAAAAAGCTCCGTCTTCCCTGAACTTCTCTTACATTTTACTCAGTAGCCTAATCATCTTTTGGGAGATGGTTGGTGGGGTCATGTAGATGTGCAGTAAGGTTTTTGAATTTCGATTTTGCCCCAGGGGGTCAAATGGGGGTCGAAAAAATGACGTTTTTTGTCCAAAAAGCCCCGTCTTCCCTGAACTCCTTCTACATTTTACTCAGTAGCCTAACCAGCGTTTGGGAGATGGTTGGTGGGGTCATGTAGATGTGCAGTAAGCTTTCGGAATTTTGATTTTGCCCCGGGGGGTCAAATGGGGGTCGAAAAATGACGTTTTTTAAGCAAAAAGCTCCGTCTCCCCTTAACTCCTCTTACATTTTACTCAGTAGCCTAATCATCTTTTGGGAGATGGTTGGTGGGGTCATGTAGATGTGCAGTAAGGTTTTGGAATTTCGATTTTGCCTCGGGGGGTCAAATGGGGGTCGAAAAATGACGTTTTTTGTCCAAAAAGCCCCGTCTTCCCTGAACTCCTTCTACATTTCACATTTTACTCAGTAGCCTAACCAGCTGTTGGGAGTTGGTTGGTGGGGTCATGTGGATGTGCAGTAAGGTTTTGGAATTTTGATTTTGTCCTGGGGGATCAAATGGGGGTCGAAAAATGACGTTTTTATGCAAAAAGCCCAGTTTTCCCTGAACTCTTCTTATATTTTATTCAGCAGCCTAATCATCTTTTGGAAGATGGTTGTTGGGGTCATGTAGATGTGCAGTAAGGTTTTGGAATTTTGATTTTGCCCCGGGGGATCAAATGGGGGTCGAAAAATGACGTTTTTTATGCCAAAATCTCCATCTTCCCTGAACTCCTCTTACATTTTATTCAGCAGCCTAATCATCTTTTGGGAGATGGTTGGTGGGGTCATGCAGATGTGCAGTTAGCTTTCGGAGTTCTGATTTTGCCCCGGGGGGTCAAATAAGGGTCGAAAAATGATGTTTTTTATGGAAAAAGCCCCATCTTCCCTGAACTCCTCTTACATTTTATTCAGCATCCTAATCATCTTTGGGAGATGGTTGGTTGGGTCATGTAGATGTGCAGTTAGGTTTCGGAATTTTGATTTTGCCCGGGGGGTCAAATGAGGGTTGAAAAATGACGTTTTTTATGGAAACAGCCCAGTCTTCCCTAAACTCCTTTTTTGTTTTAAACAGTGGTCTTATCATCTTTTGGGAGAGTTCACTCTTTTGAAATTTTGTTAAAACATCAAGGTCAAGGGGTAAAAAATCATAGCATGTTGGGAGCCTCTTGTTATGGGTAATGTTCACTTGAAATGTGAAAGTCAAATCTCTTCTCAATGAAAAGGAAATACAACATTAATGAAAACTAAGTTAAACTTCAAGGTCAAGGTCACAGAGTCAAAAAGTCATGATACATTTTGGAAGGTCTTATCAAAGGTAATATGAATGCCCTTTCATTTATCTTTCAAAATGATCAATTCAAAGCAATTAATTTTTTTAAGGAAATTAGGTCAAACTTCAAGATCATGGGTAATGAAAATCATAGTGTATGTAGAATGGTATTGTCCTATTTAATACTAATACACATGTTTAATTTAAAAGTCCTATCTCTTCTCATTCAAAATATACGACCATGATGACCAAGGTTAAATTTATTGTGACAGATGGGCAGATTGTCAAACAAATGAGATTTAAAGTACCCTACCTGGGGACAATAAATGTCTTTGCTGTTCTTGAGAAGAAGATTTATGTTGGAACAAGATGTGTTTGTGAAACACTACACGCCCAGCGGCAACAAAAACAAGAAATCTGTGAAAAAAAATCTTCTTTTAGCATATTGATCACAGTCAAGGTCACAAGGTCATTGACCATGGTTATATCAAAATTAATCAGTGGAGTATTCAAGCATCCGCTATGAATAATATGAAGTCCCAAAAACACAGACAAACAGGAAGTATCTCCTATATGTTGCCTCAAAAAGATTGTGTTAAAATTTCAAGCAAAAAAGTTGCTAAAGAGCTATTTTGTTAGCATGATCCGTCACAGTCAACAGTCACAAGATCATTGACCTTGCCGTCGTTTGAAATTTCAAGGACTTTATCGGTTTGTTATGTATGCATACCAAATTAATATCGAAGTCCCTATGACATGCCTTAGAGAAGATTGTGTTAAAATTTCTATGGTAGTTGCTGAAAAGTTATGACAAACAGACAGACAGACACACAAGCTATTTTTAGAATAAACCTAGGTCACAGTCAAGGTCACAAAGTCATTGACCATGGTGTCATTTGAAAGAACTTAATCGGTGGAGTATGCATACCAAATATGAAGTCCCTATCTCCTATGGTTCAAAAGTTATGGCAAAAAGTGTAAAAAGCTATTTTTAGCATATAGGTCACAGTCAAGGTCACAAGATCATTGACCTTAATGTCATTTGAAAGGACTCTTTTAGTGGAGTATGCATCCCAAATACGAAGTCCCTATCTCCTATGGTTCGAAAGTTATGAAAACAGTGGAAAAAGCTTTTTTTAGCATATAAGTCTTAGTCAAGGTCACAAGGTCATTGACCTTGAAATCATTTGACTTTATTACTTTATTATTATCCACTTTATTAGTGGAGTATGCTTACCAAATATGAAGTCTCTATCCCTTATTGTTCAAAAGTTATGGCCAAGGTTAAAGTTGACAAACAGACAAACAGATAAACAGACAAACAGACAGGACAAAAACAATATACGCCCGGGATCTATCGATCCGGGCGCTTAAAAAGTACCCTGCATATTTAAATGTAAATTGGTTGAAATTAGCCCAGTGGTTCTCAAGAAGTTAATGTGAAAAGTTTGCAGATAAACAGATGGACAACAGAAATCAGTACATTTCAGAAAACAGTATGCTTATAAATAGTTAATCAAGGTGCTTTGGGTAGCAAAATAAAGCTAAACTGGTATATCTAATTCATCTGCAGAGCTTAGTATATTTCAATATGCACAACCTTTTCAACTCTTATAATTATTTTTTGAAATTTATATCATCATGTCTCATTCAAGGGAGAACTAGAGAAATGACCAGATGTATATCTGTTGAAAATAAAATATGTACATGTATTCTGTGTTTTTTTTGTAATTTGTTTGTTTGTTGTGACAGCAACTGTTATGGCAGCTTTTTGCAAAGGTTGAAGTTTCTCAAATGTAAGTCAAACTCCAAGGTCAAGGTCAAAGGGTCTAAATTGTTGGTATCAAAGGGAAAGTCTTGTCACAAGGAATACACATGTGAAAAAAGGGAGAAATCCCTAGAACTTCCTTACCTGTTCAAAAGTTATTGCCAAGGTTAAAGTTAAATTGGATTCAACTCTAAGGTCTAGGTCAAAAATAATTATACCTGTTGAAAGTTCCCAATGATTACATATGTAAGAGCATGAAAGTCCTAGCACCACCTGTTTAAAACTTATGCCAAGTTCAAGGTCAAGAGATCAAGAGGTCAAAATTGGTGGTACCCATTAAAAGGTTTTGCCAAAAGAAATTTACCTATGAAATATTGAAGCCATGTGTATAGCCCAATCCACTTTAAAAATATGGGCAAGGTTAAAGTTTCCGTGAACAGAGAAAAACACATAAACATAGGAAACAAAATATGTATAAATAGTCAATTGAAAAAATTTTCTACTATTATGGAGTCATAAGATCAATTGTCATTTCAGGTACAGGGAGTCAGTGGCCAGGGAGATTAGACCCCCCCCCCCCCCCCTGGAATTATCAGTTATTTAAATAAGACTATATATGTACTGTAGAGAATAAAAATGACTTTGGACATCCTCCCCCTTAGAAAACAGGGACTCCACCATCATTGTTATTATTGTTATTTTTTATTTCCATCTCAGGAAATCTTGGGCTGATTTTTTTGACTGAGGTGTGACACCCCCCCCCCTTTCTGAAAGAAAGATTCTGGATCTGCCTCTGTTATACATTGAATGTCCGCAACGGGAGATAATTTGACAATGTGAAATTTGTCGACTGTGGCATGCAATGATCTTTGACCATGTTGACCATTTTTGAACTTCAACCTAACCATTTGCATTTATTTATTTTTATGCAATCTATACTAAATCTTGTACTTACCGAATGTCATAGGTCGTGACAACGAATTCATGAAATATAATCCATATAATCCAATTAAAACACAAATGACTTTAATTGACCACACTGCATCGTCAGCATACATGTGCTAAATAATCTCATGCGACAAACCTTTGCTGATTCCGTTGCCAGTAAGAATTGGCCGAGGTGTGCCGAGAGGTGATATAAATAAATATGATAATTGGTGACGCAAACCCAAAGTGAATGTAGAAAAAAAAAACTGTTTAGTACAAGAACAAATTTCAAACTATCATAATAAATTAAACTATGTTTTTTTTTTAAAAATGTGAGAGTGAGAGAGAGTGTGTATGTGTGTGTGTGTGGGGGGGATAGGCATTGACAAATAAATCGGGTTGTATTTTCAATAGGTTTTTTTCCCGACCAAATACTAAAATCAGTTTGCACATTTTGATAAATTCATCAAAAACGCTTTGTACTAAAATGATATTTTATGTCGTTGAGAAAGTAAATTTAAAAAGTTCCCAATTATGGGAAAATTATTCATTTGAATCTAATTAAGTAATTTACTTCAATCGTTAATTAAATTCTGTTATTTCAGACTGGTTATGAATTAAGTATTTTAAGATACATATGTGAGGCTCAGAGTTGATATGGTCATCTGAAAATTTTATGTTCAATTTGACGAATACATGTACGGTGATAATTATAGAATTATTTTGACTTCTTCTTTGGAAAGTCCAATATAAATGAGTGTATATTTAAAGGCAAGCACCATAGTGCGGGTATTACTGTCTCATGACAGCATCTAGTTTTAAGGAGTGCATCTGGCTTAAAATCAGTCAGTTTCAATATGTATTTCTGAGTGAAAAAAGTTTTTTGAGCAGGTATATTCTCAATAAAGTATAAATCCCATCAAGATAGAACTATCATAGATGTATAACTAGGATACACACTACCAGAACATTAATTTGTTTAATCAGAAACTAAAGGCTCACAAATGTCAACTTGCCCACTTGTAAATGCAATTTTTTTTTTTTGCTTTGGGCAAAAAATCTTATCATACAAAAAGAGAGTAAAAATTTTACTGGATCTTCTCTGGAACCTGACCATGGTATTATTCTACATGTACTATTATGCAAAACATTTTCTTGACCCAGAAATTTGACATGGCTAATTCAGTCATGGCTAAAAGTGCAGTTCTAAAGGGGAAAAAATGAATGTTAAGGAAAAAAAACTGCAGGAAAACAAATGTGGACTGAAAAGTTTTATTTTCAGAAATTACCAGTTAAGTATGATACGAACAGAATGATATATCAATGTGGGCTTGTGAAACTAGCACCAGCATTGCCCCAAAGTTTTTTAATGTTGTGAACAAGTTTGGGGACATCATGGTCCCTAAGGTTTTTATACCCGCACTTTCTAAAGAAAGTTCGGGTATATTGTTGTTACTCATGTCCGTCCGTCCGTCCGTCCGTCCGTCTGTCACACTTTTCTTCCCTAAACTCCTCTTACATTTTACACAGTAGGCTAATCATCTTTTGGGAGATGGTTGGTGGTGTCATGTAGATGTGCAGTAAGGTTTCGGATTTTGATTTTGCCTTGGGGGGTCAAATGGGGGTCGAAAAATGACGTTTTTTTATGCAAAAAGCCTCGTCTTCCCTGAACTCCTCTTACATTTTAAACAGTAGGCTAATCATCTTTTGGGAGATGGTTGGTGGTGTCATGTAGATGTGCAGTAAGGTTTCGGAATTTTGATTTTGCCTTGGGGGGTCAAATGGGGGTCGAAAAATGACGTTTTTTATGCAAAAAGCCTCGTCTTCCCTGAACTCCTCTTACATTTTACACAGTAGGCTAATCATCTTTTGGGAGATGGTTGGTGGTGTCATGTAGATGTGCAGTAAGGTTTTGGAATTTTGATTTTGCCTTGGGGGGTCAAATGGGGGTCGAAAAATCATGACGTTTTTTATGCAAAAAGCCCCTTCTTCTCTGAACTCCTCTTACATTTTACACAGTAGGCTAATCATCTTTTGGGAGATGGTTGGTGGTGTCATGTAGATGTGCAGTAAGGTTTCGGAATTTTGATATTGCCCCAGGGGGTCAAATGGGGTCGAAAAATGACGTTTTTTATGCAAACAGCCCCGTCTTCCCTGAACTCCTCTTAAATTTTACACAGTAGGCTAATCATCTTTTGGAAGATGGTTGGTGGTGTCATGTAGATGTGCAGTAAGGTTTCGGAATTTTATATTGCCCCGGGGTCAAATGGGGGTCGAAAAATGACGTTTTTTATGCAAAAAGCCCCGTCTTCCCTGAACTCCTCTTACATTTTACACAGTAGCCTAATCATCTTTTGGGAGATGGTTGATGGTGTCATGTAGATGTGCAGTATTTAAGGTTTCGGAATTTTGATTTTGCCCCAGGGGGTCAAATTGGGGTCGAAAAATGATGTTTTTATGTGAATAGTCCTTCGTCTCTTTCCTGAACTCCTCTTACATTTTACACAGTAGGCTAATCATCTTTTGGGAGATGGTTGGTGGTGTCATGTAGATGTGCAGTAAGGTTTCTGCATTCTTCATATTGCCCCGGGGGTCAAATGGGGGTCGAAAATTGAGGTTTTTTATGCAAAAAGCCCCGTCTTCCCTGAACTCCTCTTACATTTTACACAGGAGGATCATTCTTTCGGGAGATGGTTGGTGGTGTCTGATGTAACATGTGAGTAGGTTTTGGAATTTTGATTTTTGCCCGGGGTCAAATTGGGGTCGAAAAATGACGTTTTTTATGCAAAAAGCCCCGTCTTCCCTGAACTCCTCTTACATTTTACACAGTAGGCTATTCATCTTTTGGGAGATGGTTGGTGGTTTCATGTAGATGTGCAGTAAGGTTTCGGAATTTTGATTTTGCCCGGGGGGTCAAATAGGGGTAAAAAAATGACGTTTTTTATGCAAAAAGCCCCGTCTTCCCTGAATTCTCTTACATTTTACACAGTAGCCTAATCATCTTTAGGGAGATGGTTGGTAGTGTCATGTAGATGTGCAGCAAGGTTTTGGAATTTTGATATTGCCCTGGGAGGTCAAATGGGGGTGGAAAATTACATTTTTTGTGCAAAAAGTCCTGTCTTTCCTGAAGTCCTCCTTAATGTTACTCAGAAGCCTAATCATCTTTTAGGAGAATTAAATATCTTGAAAATTATATAAAACATTAACGTTAAAGAGTAAAAAAACATTGCAAGCTGGGAAACATCTTGAATTTTTATGAGTAATTAATGTACAAATGTCAAAAAAAAC
>NW_026920438.1:0-16849 GCF_032062105.1 Saccostrea cuccullata | reverse complement strand
GGGAGCGTTTCACACATAATTTTTTGCTATTGTTTGAATATGTGCATATCGGAAAAACAAAAGGAATACGGATATTTAGATTTCAAATGTTCAACATCATAACAGCACACTCGAGCTTAAAAAACAATTCTTACACTTAAATTAAACAACAAGTCCCCAAAATAAATCTACATGCCATGTAAAAATTATGACACTTTCCCCGTCATGTCAGCTCAAGTCTTCACTTCAATGCAGAGAAGTTAGTACAGTTTGAACAGTTTGATATTTTACATGGCTGCGTCAGCCTTGTGAAGCAGAATGCAGGAATATGTTGAAGGAGTCAAACTCTGTTATTGTCCTGATGGATATGATATTATCGGAAGCACATGTTCAAAAGGTTACTCACAAACTTTGATCGGTCCTTGCAGTTTTAGTTCCAATATAAATTTCATGTTGATGAATTTTCAGTCTCTTTTGAGGAAATCTCGATTTTGTAATCCTAACGAGTATAATCATTTGTTTTACAGTGATTTATAATGTGAATCGATTTATCGCAAAAGGGATTAGTTTCAGTATATAAACCTACAGAAGCTCAAGCACCTAAATTCAAATGTTTTTGTTAGTGTTAGTGTTTTCTTAAAGTGGGTCAAACTCCATTGTCAATGTTAATGTCATTAGATCAGTATAAATGGAATTATTGAAACATTATGGCCAAGTTTTAAATTTAATAAAAAGATTAAACTCTAAGGTCAAGGTCAAAAAGTTAAACAATTTTACACCATGGAAAGGTCTTGTTGCGATAAATACACATGTAAAAATTGAAAACCCAACACCAACTGTTCAAAAGTAAAACTAGGCACGTTTTTGTTAAAGTGGCTCAAACTTCAAGGTAAGAAGTTAAAAATGTTAGGACCTAAATGAAGGTCCTGTCAAAAGAAATACACATGTGAACTATGAAAGCTATCACCTGAATCATTTAATCAAAGACTATGATAAAAACTAATGCTTTTGCAGAAAAACAACTACATGTAGACTGGCGGACATTACAAAAATTATAGATAACATTGACACCTTGAGAATAACTTAAAATCCTGATGATATCACAATGTTTTTGAAATTGGAATAACATCATCAGTCCGTATACTGATTGTTTGATATCATAGTAAGCGGCAAAACTAAATTTTAAAAAATGCAAATAGGGTTGCAAAGACTTTATTTCTTCGGGGTTTAGATTTGCGAAGTCCCCAGAAAATTAGTTAAATGTATTTTACTTACAGAAGCATTAAAAAAAAATCTGGAACACTTTCTTTTGAATCGGCTTACTAGTATTTGTATGTAAGAAAAAATTGATAACATGATTATCTAAACCATTGAAGCAAACTTGTCCCGTTTAAGACTTCGTTGTGCCTCCGTAATTAAGGATTAAATGGTATTTGATTTTCGTCCTTGCGTCTGTATGTGTCAAAAACTTTATCCTTGACCAAAACGTTTTATTATTTGGAGCAATGGCTTTTATATTTCACATGTGAATTACTTTTGACCAAACCTTTCTTTGAATATGACATAATTTGGCCTTGTGGCCTTGAATTTGAGGTTTGGTACACTTTTTCAACAAAGATAATTATCAAACTTTCACCTTGACCATAACTTTTGTACAGTTTGTGTCATTTCTACAATCCATTTGGAAAAAATCAAATTTGAATTTTTGGTTTTGACTTAAGAGTTTTACGTTCAAAACTTTTGTATCTATTCGTACACACATTTTCCCAATTGGTCTCATTAATTTCGACCTTTCAATTATACCTTAGATTTTTTTTACCTAAATCTGTAAAACATATAACTAAGTCATAATTTAAGAACGGATAGTGCTAGGGCTTTCATATTTCACGGACATATTTATTTAAACAAGTCCTTTCTTTGAGAACATTCTTTTATCTCGACCTAGGAGTTTAACTTATAATAGGTAAACTTTTACATTTTTCATAAGCTACTATACGGTAGCACAAGTGTTTTACAATCACATTTTGTTTGATTTTAATATAGTCGATAAAGTCATCGGAGAGTATTGCTTTTTAACTATTTTCATTCCCAGTAAAGTCTCAGTGAAATCTTATTCAGCCAACAGGATGTTGTACGAAGATTGTATACTAGATGATCAGTGCAATGGAACATCTGGTGCCAGTGTCTGCAAAACAGTTAGAGACAAAGGATTATGTGTGTGTGCTTCAAACTACATAGAAGACAAGGATACACTGAGGTGTCGTAGAGGTAAAATAATTTATGGACTAGAATATTTTAAGATAACATATCGACGAATTGAATTCCGATTACATCCTAATTCCGTCTGCATATCGACTTGAATCTTATACAAAGAGCTTGATAAAAACTAAATTACATAATTGAATTTACATGCACATTGTAAAATGCACGAAGTTTGCGCAAAATTCGCTCTATATCGTGCTTATTATCAGTCTTTTTTTTTATTGTTTTTTTAAATTCCAATAAGTTTAATAGTATATTTTCAACGATATGTTTATCATAATTTACTAACTACCTCATGTCAATATATTTTTCCATGATGGGAAAGAAGTCTTTTCATTTTATTCATCGTTTCAGCCGAAAAGCATGTTTTTGATACCTGTAAAATTGATGAGCAGTGTACGGGTACAGAGAACGCTGGAGTCTGTCGTTATGATGAACAGATGGAGAGAGATGTTTGTGTTAAACAATAAAATGCTTTCCTTGTTTGTTGTTACTTGAATGAACGGAAGCAGCTGTTGCAGAAAAAATACATAACCCGCGTAAGCGGGTTATGTAAATTTTTTCTGCAATAGCTGCGACCGTTCATTCCAGTAATAACAAACAAAGAAAGTCATTTTATTGTTTATATTTATATCTGTTTAAATTATCATTTTAAGTAGGATTTAAAATATTAATTATTGTGTTAATGATGCGAACGTCTTTGTACGTTTCATTGATGGAACGGCCACTGATCAAGAAATCTGTACAGGTGATATGCCTAATGTAGTTCATGCAGTGATGAACGCAATGGATTTTCTTAAGAAATAAAGAAGAAAATATTCAGTGGATGTAAATATTTTGCAATGAAGGCTATATTTGGCATAAAGCAAAGTGTATACAATGTAAGTCTTACATTGTCATACATATTTCACTATAAACGAGAGAAACGTGCCGACGCCTGTCATTTTACGTGGGGCCAGGTTTTATTCATAGGAACTTTAAAGTGCTGAGCGCTAGGCAAATGAACGGTTGCTAGGTATTTTATCCACTTGTGCCAAGGCTTGGTTTCGAACCTATGACTTTTTGATCACGGAGCAAGCGCTTTTTTCCAAAAGAAAAAAAAGTTAGGTAGACTTTCAGTCAAAAGAGGTTCAGGAATAGATATATCACCGTTACGTGAATTAAAAACCAATCATTATTGGTTATTACTTTTGCCTTTGGATTAGTGAAATATGTGTAGATAACGAACAGTATTCGAGAACGAAAGTCTATTAAGCAATAAAAAATGGGAGCAGACTAAACACGGAGCTCCAAAATATCAGAAATGGGATTATGTACCATGGAGGAGTGAGCATCCACTGCCAACCGGCCACACCCGCCGTGTATTGCTTGGGAAAAAGGGGGAAATTCAATGACAACCCAATGTGTAAATAATTGCCCCACAATCAGTATGGAAAATTTCAAAAAAATAAATATACGAGGGTTGATCCAAAAGTAATGTCACTGTGTCCATATCTTTAATATTTGGCGTCATAGTATCAAATATAATGCACCAAAAGATGCATAAACATAAATCTAATCAAAATCAAAAATTTCATTTAATAATGTTGACTTGAATTCATTTTATGGATGTTTAAAACATTAAACATAGGGGGTTTCGCCGCGTCACAACTAAACGTCACGTTTCCAAGTTAATTTTGTTAGAATGAAAAAAGACAAACACATTAAAAAAAACATCTAAAAATCGTCTAATCGTCCAATATTTTTAAAGACAAAATTAATGACATTTTCTAATCTTTAGTTACAAATTAAATGACAGCATTGTTTTTTTTTTTCATCATAAATAGCATTGTTAATATCTGATGTATTGCAGAAAGGAAATGTCGAAATGGAATAAAACACCGAAACAAGTTGTAATGTATTTTTCCTTCAAAATCGGGAAATCATAAGTAAAAACGGTTATAAATATATGATGGTAAATCAAACTCGCAGAGGAAAGGATGTTAAAGAGAGACTCGTTCAAGGATGGTTTCAGAGATTTTGGGCGGGTAAAAGGTAAATAAATGATCATTTGGGGACAGAAATACCGAAACATAAGAGGTCGGATGGAAACGTTCAATGGCGTCGACGTTGTCGTAAAAGAGATTAGTGGTAGTTTGAGTGATGTGAAACACTTTTAAGTTTGTCTTATGGTATTGTTCAAAGAATTTTGATGAAGGATTAAATTATAGAGAAAGTGTACAATAGGTGCCAATTGTTCTTAAAGAAAAGAAAATATTTGAATGTTTTGTGAATATCAATCTTTTTTAAATAAAACGATGGGAAGGCGTTTTTAAAAGTGTGTGACGGCGCATATCCGTTTTATGACGTTATTTAGGTGCGGCGACTACCATAATCGCACTTTACGTTTAATACGATATTTTGAAAAGTATAATTCGCTTTGATTTGAATTTTTCAGGACTGATTTAAAATAAATATAGCTTCCATCATGTAAACTTTTGTTAATTTACGTCGACTAGGAGAAATTTTATCGAAGTTGTGACATTACTTTTGGATCAACCCTCGTATATAGATATAGTTAAAATTACACGAAAATGTTTTTTTTTTTCAGAAATATATGATTGTTTAGAATTTGAACGCAGTACACAGTTCGTGCCCTCTTATATTTTGATCCAATGCAAAATTAAAAATGATCTTTACAATTTCAGACCCTTTGAAAACTTTGAACATATGAAGGATTAATTTAACTCTCTCACTGTAGCGGAGAGACTTTTATTTGATACCTGTGAGTACGACGTACAGTGCAATGGGACAGAAGGTGCAAACAACTGTACAACATTCGGGGAAAGGAAAATATGCTTTTGCAAAACTGGACACCTTGAATTTCAAGGACGATGCATTGCAGGTTAACTTTAATAATTGTGTTTTGAGATCAAAATTTAATCTATTTTTTTGAAACTGATGTTGCACGGCCTTTTTTAAAAAAATCTTCAGGGAAAAGACATTTAGGTGATCCATGTGAGATAACCAAACAATGTTTGAATGAAGAAGATACATGTAATGTTATATGTGGTAATAATTCGTCATGCTCATGTAAAGATGGATATTTCGAAGTTGGACAAGAGTGTCTTAAAGGTAAGATTTGTTAGAATTTTAAATGTTCTTTTCTACTTTTCCAGAGCCTAAAACTTCTTTCATCTTTTACAGTTCCTGACAAGGGAGTCCGAAAAAGCATATATTATTTAAAAATACTTTCTCAAATCACCAAATTTAAACAAAATCAATCGCTACAACCGTGTTATTTTTAATACTTAATATTCAACCATATCCTCCGACTACCGAAAGATCACAATTTTTGGCATACCTATTCTTAAAATAAAAAGCTGGATAATATAATATAACCCTCCATCGTGTTCATGTTCTTCTTCGCCCTATAACAATAGTTCTGCTGGACACGTTTTTACAGGTGACGTAAATATAGTTAATATTGAGGACCTAAGATCACCTATTTTAAAAGGTCCTAAGTATAGGGAACCCCGGTCCTTCAATTGGCGTCGGAATTTCATAAATATTATGGATTCTGTTGAAAATTACGCCAGAATGTCAGAATGGATTAAATATATTAGATCCATGTGAAGGTCGCGTTTTAAAAGATTGAGGGGCAGTATGAAAACCATCTATCCTTCTGTGTTCAATAATCCAGAAGTGGAAAAAGAATTAGATATATTACATGATCAGTACGTACTGGTCCCTGCCGACAAAGCAGGTAACAACATTGTCTCCGTTTGTAAGGCTCATTATATAAATTGTATTTTAGAAGAACTTGGATTTAATTCTACAAGTTCTTCCGTTTCTAAGGAAGAAATTCTTCAAAATCAAATGTCAGTTTTAAATAGTTTTAATATTCCACAGAGACAAAAGAAATTTGAACTACCCTATATATATTGGATTCCGAAACATCATAAAAATCCTTACAAACAAAGACAAATTGCGGGTTCCAGTAAGTGTTAAACCAAACCTCTTTCGTTACTCCTTACTAAGATATTGACAGTAGTGAAGGAAAAACTTCAGGAGTACTGTGCAACAATATATTCAAGAAGAGGTGTGAATCAGATGTGGATACTCAAAAACTCCAAAGGACTTTTAGACAATTTTAAAATCATAAGATTTTACCAAAATCAACAGCTTAAAAACTTACGACTTTTCAACTTTATATAAAACCATTCCCCACGATAAATTAAAGTCCAGGCTTTTTGATATCATTAAAAGCTGCTTTTTCAATAGAAATGGAACTCGGAAATTTACTTACCTCGTCATTGGTCATTTGCAAAATTATTTTATTAAAACGCATTCTGATTGCACACACAAGTACTCTGAAGTTGACATTAAAGAGATGCTAGAATTTCTGATTGACAATATTTGTGGTTTTTGGAGACATATAACAAACTGTTGGAATTCAGAATTTGTTAGCAAAATATAAAGCAGAATTTGTGCAAAATCTTGTGCATGAAAAGAAGAAAACACTTGCTGTGGCCTTCAAATCGAAATTTAGATACAATACGACGTATTGTCAAATAACAATGGTAATTTCCATTCCTACGTCTATATGATATATCCTAGTGAGCTTGAAATAAAAGATACCACAGAGTCTGACACATCTGTTTCATACGTGGATATTTTACTTGAAAAAGACGATAATGGTAGTCTAACAACCAAGCTATATGATAAATGTGATGACTTTAACTTTCTATCGTCAATTTCTCTTACTTATGCAGCAATATATCTTCATCACCTGCATACGGAGTGTATATATCTCAGTTGATTCGATACGCAAGAGTTTGCTCTACGTATAAATAATTTCTAAAGCGAGGTAAGTTAATGACAAGCAAGTTGATGAAACAAGAATATCAGCCGTGTTGTTTAAAGTCATCATTTCGTAAGTTCTAAGGTCGATACAGTGACCTTGTCAGCAAATACAATTTATCGCTGAGTTAAATTCCACGTTTTCCATACTAATTGTAAGTCCATTATAAATACACTGAATTGACGACGGATTTTACCGTTATTTCCTGATCATGACAAGGAGCACACGGCGGGTGTGACCGGTCAGCAGGGGATGCTCACTCCTCCATTGCACCTGATCCCACCTCTGATGTTTCGGAGGTCCGTTTTTGCTCTGCTCTTATTTTGTATTGTTTTATGGACTTTGAGATTGAATACTGTTCGTTATCTCCATATCCTTCTTCATGCATACCTTGTCATGACTTAGTTGTAAAAGAGTTTTGTTGGCCACCGTCTTGTTCAGACACAATTACTTTAAGGTTGATATGACAAAATGCTTCAGTAATTGATAATAACTAGGCTATTTTAGACGTAGTCTCACAAACCTTCCAACAATCTGCTATTCTGAATTTTCATTCAGTTTTCAGATTGATGTAGCACTACTGCTTTTGTATGCATACACTTTTTAGGAATCAAAGCTTGTAAAATAATTTTAATATGAAGACCTTTGCTGTGGGTATCAATTTGACATTTCGATATATCACAATTTATGAATAAAAAAACATTTCTTTTTCTATTTGTATGCAATTCATGAAAAAAGAAGATAACGTACCAATTTGCCAATTTTAAAGACAACACAAAGAAGAAAAATAGGTGAACAAACGGAGTAGTTTTGAAATTCCCAAAACTCGGATTATAGGTGCCTAGGATTGATTGTTTGATTGATTGACTATTTGTTGTTTAACGTCCCTCTTGGGAATTTTTCACTCTTATGGAGACGCAACCGCTAGCTGGTGGACACTTACGGCTATTGAGCAGTGAGGAGTCTTTTTCGTGCCAGCGCCTTCTGCTACACGGGACCTCGGTTTAAACAGTACCATCCGAAGGACTAGTCTCCATGTCCAACAGTGGGACTCGAACCTTGGCGATGTTAGAGCAGACGCTCTAACCACTGCCCTAGGTTCTTAGTAGGACTTTGCATCCTTTATTATCTGGTTACAGCCTTTTGACATTTTGCACATATTACCAGGTGGAACATTAGGTCTAAAAATTACTTATAGAAATATCACCGAATCGTTTCCTTATTACCGGTATGGATTATATTTATGTCAAGGTCATTATGAAAACCATAGATTTTAAGAAATGTTACTAAAAGTTGTTTATAAAAATGCCTCCAATGTCATGCAAGTATCGACAATATCTTGATTTAGCTAAAATTATCATCATACTTGGAGATACAGATGTGGAATGAGAGTTGAAATGGATGTAAATTTAACCTGAGCACATGTGTAAACAAATACAGGACTTTTAACATCAGCTATGCCTATCGGAAAATTTAAAAGAGGTAATTAAAGGCACTTAATATTCTACGTAAGACAAATTAGATATACAGTAAAAACCAAACCGTCACAATACCAAAGACACAACAGTTGCAAAGGTCAGTGCAGTATACAAACAAATACAAATATACGTGTAGCTGCAATAAAATGTAAACAAAGGAAATGCAAGATAACCAGCACGAACACCATTCCACACCGATACCCATGACAATGAAGCAGTCAGATGTAATGAATGTGAAGAATTTACCCTGGTATTGATTTATTGCGTAGATTATGATATTGAAAGTGGCATATATCTATTTACGAGTCGTGTTCAGCTTTAAAATATTATACACTGTTATACTCTCTCTCTCTCTCTCTCTCTCTCTCTCTCTCTCTCTCTCTCTCTCTCTCTCTCTCTCTCTCTCTCTGTGTGTGTGTGTGTGTTATATTGTGTATTGGTATTTGTACATCTTTAAATACTGTAGAAGTACTTTTTTCCGCGTGGTATAAATTTACGCTAGGTACGCGGTCACAACTTTTCCGCGGAAATTTGTCCAAGCGTACTTAATAAAATGTAAGGCATATAGTGACAGTCTAAGAAATCCGCGTAATTTTCTACACGCGGATTACACAGAAATTGAGATTCCGCGGAATTATGACCTCGCGGAAAAAAGTATGTCTACAGTAGCTTATTTTGGGAAAATAAAAAGGGTATGTTTACTTTTAGGGAATCTTTCGCTGGGTCAAAGTTGTGTAGAATCATCACAGTGTACGGGGACTGAGGACAGCGGACGATGTGTAGACGGGCAGTGCTCTTGTGAAATGGGATTTCATCTTTACAAGCGGCAGTGCATTCCAGGTGTTTAATTATTTTTCACAAAGAGTATAAGAATTACATTTTAGTCATGTTAATCAAGATTTCGTACAGTATTATTCAATATTATAATAACTGCTTTAAATTGGGTCAGATTCTTTAAAAAACGTAACCTTTACCAATTTAGTAAATGGGTGACCTTTGCAAATCAAGAAAACAATACTTTACAGCAATAACAATTTATTTACAAATGTACAAAAATTCAAAATGGAACCCGGGCTCCCGTGTCTTCGAGGCTTAAGAGACATCATAAGCATGGCGCACACAATGTCACAGAAAAATCACTTACATTTCTCCCAAAACGAAGAGCCACAGTCAAATAACATATCTGCCGGAAGTACCAATCATCACTGGAAGTAGACGTCATCAGACGCGGAAAATTCCCTGGTAACGTAGTATTGGGATCATGGTACACTGTGTACATCAATAAAAATGTCACCTCATTAAAATATTGAACAACATCATATATAATAAACTAATCTATCTAACATCATAAATTCTTACTAACACGCCTAATGTATACATGTGACAAAAACTGTAGTACAGATATGGTCTTCCATGACTACTCTTGTATTTAAGTATTTAAATCTATAAACAAGGTAATTTAACTCTCGTATCAGAAAGAAATGTACACAAAAAAAAAACTAATACTTTCGTTTTACACGTCTAAGAAAATCAGGAAAATAACACCCACTTTTAGTCGCTCACACTCTTACAAACAGCTGACAAATGCCAAAACAAAAGGTTCACCACACAGGTTTCAAATACTACTAGTAGTCAAAACAGGTTTCAAACGGTCCACACAGGTACCAGAAATGCACCCCATTTCCACACAGCATAGGGGCCGCCCAATTCACTAAGTATGGGTCATTATCTCACACCGTCGAAACAGTTTGGTGTTCAGAACTTAATTATTTGACAAACCTGGACAAAATCCCTGGATAAGAGTAAGTATTAATACCATCAAACTTGACAAAAAGGTTTACCAAGCGAGGCTGCAGCTCTTCATAGTATAATTCGGTGACTATTGATGCGTGCAAGTAAAACACTCCAATATGTATGAAAGAGCATTTGGAGTAATATTTACAATATTGTGACAAACATGATTTATTTTAATAGTTGATTGATTAAAAGCAAGTTTTGAGAACTGACAGAAAATCAATACTAGTAATTAATACTATTTATGCGTTAGATAAGAAGTTAAGACAAATATGCGTATATTGATTGATTGATTGTATACTGTATAACGTCCCTCTCCAGAATATTTCACTGATATGGAGACGTCACCATTGCCGGTGAAGGGCTGCAAATTTAGACCTATGCTCGGCACTTATGGCCTTTGAGCAGGGAGGGATCTTTATTGTGCCACACCTGCTGTGACACGGGGCCTCGGTTTATACGGTCTCATATCCGAAGGACCGCCCCATTTAGTGGCCTTTTACGACAAGCAAGGGGGTACTGAGGACCTAGTCTAACCCGGATCCCCACGGGGTCAAATATACAGTATATAAATTATCAGTATATGATATAATTTTCAATACTTCAGATGTTTTACCTTAGGTTTGCAAATATACAGTATATAAACCTAAGATAAAACATCTGAAGTATTGAAAATTATATCATATACCGATAATCTTCCAAAGTTATACAAAGTCTATAACTTATTCTTAATATTTCTGCATTGTGATATTATTTTTTATATTTTGTGCATTTATATAAGTAGAAATATTATTTTTATCGCATTCTTTTGACCTTAAAGTAACTATTCTAAACACTCTAAGGAAAGAAACACCTGTTTCTATTGGTTGGTGCTGGTGTCCTCCTCCTTGTGATAACGGTATCAATCATAACTTGCCTCGTAGTGTGTAGAGGAAAATTGAAAGCGCGGAGTGGAAGGTATTTTTCTTCTTGGTGTATATAACAATTTGAAAACAAATCCTGAAATATACGTTGTTAATATATTTCCATTGATTTCTTGATGTAGACTGGTTGTTCATACAACTGATAATGTACTAGAGGATCATAACTACTACACCTATGCTACCCATGGCAACATCAGAGATACAATGGTTAGCTGGAAACAAACAAAATAAATTACAATTTCTCACTTTAATTCCATATTTACTTCATTAAAAACATTCAAATTTGCTTTACGTATTTAATGCTTTCAGGAAAGTCAAATCCCTCTAAGTCACAATGATTGCAGTTATACCGGGGATACACTTTACGACACAACTCACCACGCAGAGGAGCAGACAACGGAAAATTTGTATGACGTCAGTGAACCGCTGTCCACTTTTAGAGACCAAGCCTCCTCTGAGGGCGTGTATATGTACAACCACCTGCATGATAAAGAAACAGCTGTGTGAAAATCTATATGACGTCACAGAGTTACCTATTTCTCCTAAAACCAACGCATAAAAGGATACATGTATATTGCGAGGTTTATGTCAAAGACAAATACAAAGTGATCAGCAACTTTACATGTTTTTTTAGGCTCATATTCCAATTAATTAAATGTGAAATTTAGACTATTGATATATAACATGTATGGGCTTAAATATTTTTTTATGAAATGAGGACAAGTACTATAATTTTTAGTATGACTTTTGATTTAAATTGTACATGTATGTCATGTACTTGACTAGTACTGAAATTTATTTTTATCTACAAGTTTTTTTTAAAAATATATAGTTATATATCCTTTAGGGAAGGAGGTATGTTATTGATCATGTTGATATATTAAAAAATCTGAACTATTAGCTAACTTAAAAAAATGAGAAAAAAACTATCGAAATTTGCCACAATGCATCTTCAGTTGGAGGAGATTCGAGGTTTTTTTCTTTTTTAATAAAGGGCTACATGTACACCTTCTTCCAAGGGGAGATTGTCATGAATCAGTGAAAAATTTATGGCATTTTTTTTTTCTCAAAAACCACTTGGCCAAAAAAATATCAAACTTATAGCAAAAATTCTTTACATAGTGCAGATTCAAATTTGCTCAAATAAAAAGGCCCACGGTGGAAGATAGGGGCCACAATGGGAGATTGAGTTTTACATATGTAGAAATAGGAAATAATATCATATCTTTTATAATCTTCCCAAGAACAGAAGAGTCATGTTTAGTCAAATTGATAATATGCAAATTAATGAATTTTTATAATCGCTTGAAAAAAATCCAGTTACCCGAGGGGGCCAATAATCAGGTATAATGTTTACTTCCAATGAAAAAATATATAGAGGATATTCAATGTTATGTAGTTGAATATGGAATTTACTTCACGAGGGGACAGGGTTTTTTGATATTTTCACGAGCGCGAAGCACTCAAAAAAATCCAATCTCACGAGTGAAATCAATTCCATTTTCAACTACAAAACATGAATTTTCTGTTTATTACATTTTCTGTGATTTTCCCTTTGCCTATTTGTCTTTTTGTATAGATTTACAGTCATAGGCTATGACGTCATAGTTGAGCGGTTGAGACGTCATATTTAAGTTATACGAGATAGAAAACATTACGCAGGTAGGTTAAGGTTACAACCAAATATTCTACTTGCCTATATGATATGACGTCATAGTAAGCTATATGACGTGAAGTTTAGAGATAACAATTTCTTATAATCGATATCTAAGATTGATTTGAGGTCGTAAAAATTAATCAAAATATACAGAGGCATAATATAAACGAAATTTTGTCGTTTCTGGGTCTCTGTAGTTATCACAGGGGTTAAATACCAAACCCATGACGTCATAACTGTTGATCATGCAGTAGCAGAGTGAAAGTGAAACGTAACGAGAATTCATGTAAACAAACACAAGAAATCGGAGTTTAAAAGCATTTAGAATGAATATCATGTGTGATTCATGTGGGAATAAAGCTTATGAAAAAGGTATGGTAATATACTTCAACAATTTCTTCATAAAATTAAAGCAGGGAGGGTGTTTACTTGCCGATCAGCCTTTCCTCTGTCGTTCGTAACAAACAAGATACAAAAGTTCAACACTACGCCGCACACTTTGAAACTTAATTTTTGTTTCTATCTAAAGTTCTTATTCTATTGTTTTTGGAAAGTGCTGCTAGAATCGTATGGTTTACGGGAATTAATGCATTTTTTCGATGTTATGAACAAAATGTTATTTTAGGAAGGTTTCGTCAGAAAGTGTTGAATAATTATTTCTGTGATAGGACAGTAGGATTCTAGCAGCACTTTTCATGGTACAGAGATGTTTTTACATAATTATTATTACAAATTGAAATTAATTATCCCCGGGGTAGTGTTGAACTTTTCACTTTTTCATTAAGGCATATTTTCTAATTATAGACGTCACGTGGTGACGTCGTGGTGAAGTGCTTCATGTAGTATATGTCCCATTGAAGTCTATAGAATGCATAATTATAACAAAAGTTTTATGCTTGACTTTTCCGATTTATTAGTGTTACATAAATATAAAAAAGTCTTATTTCGCCGAATTCTGGTCCATGTGCTGCCTTAACATACCCGCGTATATTTACATTTGCAAATGTTTTCCTTCATATAACGAAAGCAAGCGTATTTATAACTGTATAAATACATGTACGGGGTCAAGAGGTCATAGATGTTCGTATGGATAAACGTTTGATGTAATTTCTCAGTGACGTCATAAAGGGTCGACGCGCGTTCAGTGGATTACATACATGCCGTTGGGTTTGAAAAATAATGCATTTCACACGCTAAAAGTCACAATCAGGCAAATTTAAAGTATGAATAAGTCACAAAGGTAAATATAAGTAATAAGGTATCATTTTTTGAGTTTTATTGGGATGTAAAAGGGGTTGGCACATTATCAAAATTGTTTAACGTAACGACAAAATATATTTTAAAAGTGATTTATAACTTAATTTTGATCTCATACCATTATTTGAAATATGACTAAAAAAAAATAATTGAAAGGATTTTTATATGCTCTTGGATGATAGATTATGACAGTTCCCGAATGGTTTTTTCATGGTTGCTCATCAAATGCAGCTGTCTTTGTATCCCTTATTTTAAAGCATACCTTTGCCTTGCCTAAATACAGAAACAGTGCAGTTCATGTAACTTCTGTATTTTCTGTACATAAATATGACATTATGGCGCAAGATGATAGTAGTATTTGTCATTTGTTCGACTGCTTTCCATGTTAAAAAGATGGTATTTTTAGGTTAACTTTCTCAATTCTAGCATCATGAAAGATACCGTCCAACGCAAAATTTCAAAGTTTCAGACCATAAATGTAAAAGAAATTTCTTTTCAATAGTAACAATTTATTTTGTTGAAAGATAATCGATACATTATTATACTATCCTTTGACATGTGATCTTTATGCAGTTTTGTCATTTTCCGGCGCTGCATTTCGACAAAACTGAGACAAGTATGGAAAATGTGTAAAGTACTTAGAAAAATTCTCATCTTTAAGATGTCAATTTGAACATTTCAACTAAATAGTTTTGAAAAAACTCGATTAATTAATTTGTAAATACCTATGGTAGAATCATACATATGTAACATCATATAATTTATAAACAAATTCCCTTTTCAAACATCGATTTTTAAAACTTAGATAATGATTTTAGAGAATGTGACCTTTCACATGAAATATTTAATAATGTAAGGGTTATGTCTGGTACTGAAGCACGATAATTTTGAGTTTTATTGCAGGAATAATGTGACCTTAAGGATATTCGATCCTCAGTCAGGAAGGATAACTCCAAACATTAATAATTAATTTGATATGCATCAAAATGAAGCTTGGAAATTAAATTTTTTTATGCAACAATTTTCATTTTACATGTATTCCTCTTTATAAGATTCAAGGTTTTTTGGAAGTCTTAGAAAAGGTCTTATAAAAGTTGACATTTGTACCCTATAAAAGGAAAAAAAAAGATACACTTTTAATTGAACATTCAAAATAAACGCATTTGACACCACAGACTCTTGTATTTCATATGAGTTTTGTTCTTCCTCTACTCTCTCAACTGTTCTCCTGACAACAGTGACAACACGTTTCTTTTTTCAAATTTATTAAATCAACAGACAAAACATCACACAATTACAATTTACGATTTGACAAAAATGGACAATGGAAGTAAATGGCCACATTTTGTGTTGCAGGTCCTCCTCAATTTTACCAACAACGGAAACGGAAGTTGATTGTATTAGATAAGTCGTACCAAGTAATGTTGCGACCAAATTAACTTGTACTTAGTATAAGTATATCAACAATAGACTTTTCGTCAATTAAATGTGATTATTAAATATGTTAATAAAATAATCTGTCTCAGAGAAATAAGATTTCCGTGAATCCAGCCTTAGATACCCAACTGAGAGATATAACTCCGTATGCAGATATGAAGGTATAGATGCACTTCTGAATATATAAGGGAAGTTGTTGTTTGAAAAGTTTGTCATCGCATTTATCATAAAACGGTGCTGTTGGATAACCATTAACGACTTTTCAAATATGAAACAGATGTGTCCGACTTTATGCTATCTATTATTTCAAGCTCATTGGGATATATTTTATCTGTATAAGAATAGAAATTACAATTGTTAATTGTCGATATGTCGTCGATATTATCTAAATGTCGATTTAAATGCCAAAGAGTTTTTTTTTTGTTTTCACGTATAAAATTTTGAACAAATTCTGCTTCATACAAAAATAGGTCTGCTAATAGCGTGACTCTATTGGTATCCATGGAAATTCCATGGAAGACCTGGTCTCCAAAAACCACATGGATAATTTCAATCAGTAACTCGAGCACTTTTTTAAGGGGACGAAGGATGTATGGTCACGTGACTCAGTTTAATTACGTCATAATCTCTGATAAAATATGTAAAAAAAACAGATTGAAACCACAGTATTTGGAAGAAAAAAAAATGACTGTTTGTTTGAGTTCACCATCTTGTATAAAAATATTTAAAAACATTCAAAATTTCTCGCAAATATTTTCAAATTGCGGAATAGATTGATCCACTCTTCTGTTTCCCTACACTGCGCGTCCAACGAGTCGCTGACGTCATAGTGGATCTTAGTACAGTAAGATTAAATACAAGGTAAAACACGGGTAGTATAATATCATAAAAACGGGTCATGATTAGTACATGGTGGGATATTTTATGAATTACAGATCACAAAAAATATTTTTACATGGTTGTTGCGGAAATATATTGTAGTTAATATATCTTACTTGGCTTATTTCGCAAATGTGTGACGTCATAGTAGGGTTTTCCCGTACTCGAGAAATGTAAACATGACAGGTTTTTCTCATGCTCATGCCTTGTTTAATCATGCCCTGTGGAATATTGAGCTCAGCTTCACCGGTCGATATTTTTGCAGTTAGTCAATAGCATTATGAACTTGCATTTCGACGTAATATTTCAAATATTGAATGATAGGATTTTTTGTAAATTA
>NW_026920437.1:0-16985 GCF_032062105.1 Saccostrea cuccullata | reverse complement strand
GCAGAGGTTATTTCTGCCAAACCTTAAGTTTTAAAGAATGCAATTTTGACCTATAAACGCCATGGGCCCCATTTTTTTGGGATTTTTTAAAGCGTTTGGGATTAAAGTTTCAAACATCCAAGGAATTATCTGAAATTAAATTAGTATAGTAGTGAGAGGACAAAATGTTTGTATAGAGTTCTATGGGAAAATAATTGGTACTCTTTTCCCTATATTGTTGGTTTATCTGTTCAAGGATATACATAATTTTCGACTATTGCCATTTCATTATCATATATAGTATACATATAATATATCACAATAATATTACATGAAATAATATCCATTATTATAAACTATAATCTAACTGATATATATTAAGCATAAACTACATGGTTTCTAGGGTGACATCAGAGGCACTGTTTTGGAAAAAATTTTTTAACCCATATTATAACACTGTTATTATTACACTATGGGTTAAAATTTTATTTCCAAATAAGTGCCTTTGGGTGACATACTAGAATGATTCCCCCAAGGTAACATGAAAGCCCGGGAGTGTTCCGTATATATATTGTACAAGTAGATAAATCTCCAAGGATAAAAAGAAATATCTCAGTGTCGGTAATCTATGTGAAAATAATCAAGAGATGTTTGTGAATCACTTACACCCCCTTCCCCTCTGGACAAGAGGCATTAATTTCTCAAAAATTGTTCGATGATCCCCAAAAACAGAACTTATCTTAGGTACTCGTATATAAATCTGTACACCAAATTTCATTTCATTATGTGCAACCACTGAAAATTAGTGTTGGCAACGAGTACCCGGTTAACCAGTTAACCGTCGAACGATGCGAGTATCGGTTAGTAAAAAGCTATTCCATTATTTCATTTATGTTTTTTTTTTTTTTCAGTGAAAAAAAAAACTTAAATGCAAAAATTGGGAATTTTTCCAAGTCAAAGCGCATAACTTTAAAAATTGCTCAATCATACATTTAAAAATATCTTACTATAAATCTGTACACCAAAGACATGAAAATTGAACGGAAACTGTGAGTTTACAAACAGACAGACCAACAGACGGTTAACCCGCCAACAGACAGACCGACAGACGGTTAACTCCGACAACAGACAGACCGACAACGTTAACTCCGAAAAAACAGACCGATAGACGGTTAATCCGACAACAACAGACCGACGGACGGTTAACCCAGACAGACAGCAGCGAAGCAATATCCCAACCCCCCCCCCCCCCCCCATTATTCGCAAGAAGCATAATGACAACTGAAGACAACGTTGTTATAAAATGCTTGTGTTTTCATTACTTCTTCAGACATTTTACATTCCAAAACAATTAAACTAGTGCTAATTGTAACGGGGACCGTTCAATGTTCCCAAAGCTCCCCAACTCCCATTTGGTCCATATTCCCTGTAAGCTTCATTAAATAAGACAAACTCGATGCATTTGAGACTTTATAACGTTTATTAGAAGTGTACAAAGTTCATTCAAATTTTGCGTGCGCATGTGAATGCATGTGCGTAATGACCATATCATCTTGTCTACACAATCCATATATTTTTATATACTAAATATTAAAGCATTTAATCCAAAAGTATTAAAAAGATACGCTCATTCAAGTGTTTTTTGATTTTGCTCATTTCACGTGCACGCACGTACATTCATGAGCATGGTGACCATACCTTCGTGTAGATGTCCGTTACATCTATCTATGTTCTAAATCCCACCCCGTTTGGTTGAAAACCAAGGGAGTTATAGCTGTTTAAAGTTTCAGCCAATCAGATTGCAGCGCACGTACATGCACGTGTATGCATGTGCATGGTGACCATATTTTCTTGTAGTAGTCCAGTATATCTATCTATGTTCCAAATCCCATCCCGTTTGGTTGAAAATCAAGGGAGTTATAGCTATTTAAAGTTTAAGCCAATCAGATTGCAGCGCACGTGCATGCACGTGTTTTCATGCTAATTGCTATATATCTTGTTGTAGGATATCCTAATGCATGTCAATTTTCAAAATTTCAAAAGGTTTCGTCAAAAAATAAGAAAAATATTAATTTTTATTTTAGCCAATCAGAGCAAAGCGCGCTGTGGGGTGAGATCTTGCATTTTGACCATGTCATATTGTCTATGCTTCTAATATATCCTGATATTATAAGTTTCAAAGCATTTCATCAAAAATTAAAAAAGTTACGCCTATATCAATTAAATCGGTCATTTCACATGTTGCACGTGCACGCTCTTGCAAGCACGTGCGCGCAAAATGACCTTCGTTCCGCAAATCTACATAACATGTCTACTCCCCTAAAAACTTTTATTTGTCGGATGTATAGTTTACGAGATCATTCCCGGACAAAAAAGTACCCAGGAAGAAGAAGAAGAAAAATAATAATAACTAGAGCAAACCTTTAAAGCAACGAGTAGGTCTTCCGTCATGTTTGACAGGAAGTGACTTTCATTTTTAACAGAAATGAGAAATAACGTCCAACAAATGGTTTGATTCCTCTAAATCCATGTTAATTATTGCAAAAATAAGCCATTTTCTGTTACTTCCGGTTTGACCGGAAGTGACGACGACGGACGGGAAAAATTTAAATTTTAATGCTCCCAGAGACATATGTTACCAGAAAACTTGTCAAAAAAGGAAAAATACGCGTTTTCCACACTTCCGGTTTGACCGGAAGTGACGGCCGGACGTATTTTGACATTCAATAATTAAGCTTGACATTTTGAACAATTTTGCTTCTTTGATGATCACAAATTCTCAATACTTTTTGAGATATAAAGGAAAAACTTTTGCCCCCCAGGCCCCTGATTTAAAGGGGCCCGTTTTTTAGATTATTTGAAAATCTTGAAATTCTACATTTTTTGTTCTACATGCTTTAACAAAATATTTCTAGGTAAAAAGTTATCGTTGATAAAGTGCTTAAAATTTTGAAATTCTTTATAGGACTATTTTCGGGCCATAGCGAGCGTGGCGCTTCGTACTTCCGGGAGTTGGATATACTTTGTGCACTTCTCCAAAAGTTGCTCTAGCATCACTGAAAATTTCAAGCTTCTGTGTTAAGTGCTTTTTGAGAAAACTGCCGGACAAAGTGACCCTCTAAAAATCACTAAATCGCAAAAACTCCGAACCGGAATGAGTCATCAAAATAAAAAAATATATATAGATTTTTTTATGTTCTATCAGACCTAAAGTTTCATGAAAATCAATTGAGCCGTTCTCGAGAAATCCCCGCACAAAATCGGTAAGAAAAAAAAACAATAATAAAAATAGTGGAAAAGAAACCTAAGAAAAAAATAAGGTTTCCGCTGAAGACGGAAGACCTTAATAATAAAAAAAGAGTAAAACAAAGTTTCCCCCAAATTGTTTGGGGGAAAATAACTACACACATTATATATACAGTAATTTAAAAAGTAACAATGACCAATGGCTTGAACAATTAAGCCCTGTTATTTTTGGGGAAAGGGCTGTCCCTTCCTCAGGAATTTTAGAAGGGGTTAAAAATCATTAAAAACCCCCAACACCCAAACAAAATATCATCTAGTACTTCGACTTAGCCACTAAAAACTTTTAAGTTTAAATTTTAAATTTTAATATTTATGGCTATATTGATTTGGAATAAAATAACTGCGAGGCACGTCCGGTTGGATTCTTTCCGGTTTTTATTTACCCATAAACAAATTAATGATCGACGAAAAAATAATAATGTACAGCGTTCTATGGTCACCAATAAGGAGCTACTTAACAGTACACACCAATACAAATTAAAAATAAATCACGAATTAAAAATCAATTAAGTCGGGCAATAATCTAGATCATTAGAAAATTTTCGCTTAATTCTGGTTCATCCTAGTGTTAAAAATTACGATCGTCGGACTGACTTCAGTAGATCAGGAATTTCTCTGAAAAACCCTTCCCGTTAAAATTGAGGTCAATAACCACCCCACAATTTCCACTTGTGACCTTCAACAGATCAAGGTTAAAATGTTTCCAAGCTTGTCATCAATGTTAATTGGTTTTAAGGGTCAGGGGGAGATTTACCGATTCTTAAACAAACTGCATAGAACAAATCGTACAGCTGGTGAGATATGTGCTATTGTGTGTTCAACACGATAAAGCCCCACACCGAAGTGGGCCGGGCTTTTGAAGGAGCTGTGCCTACAGCGGAAACATCTTCTGTCAAGCAAGTTTTAAACCACCGTTCATTAAGGGATTGTCTTGACCCTTTTCTTCCCATCGTATCCTTTCAAGTTCCTCGATGAGCGTGTTTAAACCTTGATATTATTCTTTTAATCAGGACTAGCATCGTTTTTAAGTGGGAAAGAGAAAATTTTTTTTTATTCCTGAAAGTTGACAACAAAAAAAAAAAAAAAAAAAAAAAAAAAAAAAAATTTTTAAATTCCCCAAACTCGAAAAACCTATTTCGTGGGGGGGGGGGGGGGGGGGGGGGTTTGTGGCAAATTTTTTAAACCCAAGTTATTTCACTTCCAATTTTTCCCCACAATTCCTTCTTTTCACTATACTATGCTTAAAAGTGGGGGGGCCAACCATCCTTTCAATGAACATTTACTATAGTAAAATTAATGTTGGAGAAAAAAGTGGGGGGGGGGGGGACCCCCGGCCCCCCCCGATACTACGTTCCTGTTAATAAAGTGAAGATTCTTTTTTGTAATTAACCCTTACATAATTGTTTATATTATTAGTGCAATTGCATTGACAGTGGCGTAGCCAGGCCACTAATGATGTGGACGCAACCGTAGGTAGGGGATTTGGGGTTAATTCCCCCAAGGGTCCCTGGTTAAACCCCAGAGGATCCAAGGGGATCCCCCCCACAGCTATTGAATTTAGATTAGCATATTCGACTCTCCTGATCGCATTTTTTCTTAAACTTTGAATTTTAACGTTTACCCATGTTTTGGGACTGTTTTGTTTTTGTAGAAAATATGGACAAACACTCTAAAATGAGAAAGGATATGCCCAATACTTTTATCTTTGTTTATGTAATATGAAGAGCCCACTTAAAACAATTTTAGAATTTTGAAGAGACAAAAATTAAAATTTAATCGGTTGGAGTGGTACATGTATATGAGAATGTAATGCATTTAAAAAAAAAAAAATCACAATACGTAAATCAGATTCAAGGTTAATGATTTCAGAAATAGAGATGTCTACTACATGTATCATATTTTCCTCCAAAACTGATTCTGTTAATTTCAGTTATTATTTATCGTTTATTAAATTGTTTCTAAACATTTCTTTTATTTTCAAAAGTATTTATTTATTGCAAAATTATTTAAGAGCATAAAAACTTCCCGTTTTTCCTTTTTTCCCCAAAATGATGGAACGTTTTTGCGTAAAAACGCCCGGCTACGCGCCTGATTGACGTTTTCAATTTTATTGAGGATGAAGTAAATGTATAATCGGTTTTTTCCTAAGTTCTTTCTGATTAGAAATTACTTTTAAAAAAGGTTGTGAGATCTCTTCAACATATAGGCGGATATTTTAAGTTTTAACATCCGCAAAGTAATTTCCACATGCACGATATATATTTCATCTTTTAAAATGAAATTTTCCAAAAAATCAGCAAAACACCATGCTTTTGTTCAATTCATCTGTTTAAGTCCTGAAACATTCAATAATATCACATAAGAATATTTTTTACATCATTTTTAACTTTCTTTCTTACTATTTTTATACGTATTAATCTGTACTTTCCCTATGCAGTAAAATACTTTCTAAATGTGAAATTTTTTTTATAAATTTTAAATTATCCTTGTTTATCACCCCCCTTTCCATTATTTTGCTTAGAGTTATATGTATTTTATTTTGGTGAAGGGGTTTAATATATTAAAATTCAAGGTTATTTCAATCTCCCTCTAATTTGTTTTATTTAAAACAATCTGCTCTATACTATAATATATTATATATTTACATTTGAAAGTTTTCATTTATATAACACTACTGAAAGCAATGCGTATCTTTAACTGTATAAATACAGGTAGGGGGAAGAGGTCATAGATGTGCGTATAGATAATCGTTCGACGTAATTTCCAGTGAGTATAAAGGGTCGACGGCTTCAGTGGATAACATACATGCCGTTTGGGTTTGAAAAATAATTGCATTCCACACGTTAAAAGTCACAATCAGGTAAATATTAATTATGAATGAGTCACAAATGTAAATATAAGTAATAAGGTATCATTTTAAAACATCTATGGGCTATAAATAGGGGTTTAGATTAAATTCATCAAAAGCCCTTCGGGCCAAATGGAATTTAATTCGTGACCAACCCGTTTTTATATCCCAAGATGTTTAAAAATGATACCTTATTTCTTAAATAAATAATGACTCATAATAGGGCTATGTAAATCTCGGGATATTGTTACGTCATGGTATAAAAAATGACGTCGTATCAACAGAGAAGACGCTGTCAAATCGCCATGATGAAAATCAACAGAGAAGATTACAAAAGAATTAAGGTAAGTTCCTAAGCTAAGACTATAGATTAGTGTTATATATATTACTTAACTTATATTTTACACGAACACTTTTTTGTTTATACATTAGAAAATTAAAAAAAAAATACATATCTACCGGAAATGGCGAGGACAGGTTTGTCGTGCTAGAATGGCCAATTCATTACCGAAACAAACCTGCTTGGAGTTTGGGACTAGCACCTGATGAGAGTTCCCTTTCAAAATTAATGACATTTTAACCGACATTTTTTGACCTTTTGGCATCTTTTAAAATTATAATTATGCTATAGCACAAACCAAAATTTTTAAAATCAATTTGGCTTAACTCCTTCCTTGTCATTTTCTTTATTAAATTTTGATTTTTGTTCACATATATGCACACACAAATACACATAATTTGTTGATATTCAAAAATGTATGTACTTATATTTTGCCAATGATTATTTTTAAATGCCTAGGTTAGTGTTCCTGTAGGCTTTTAACTTTGTATAGTACTATTGCTAATTTTAAAACATTATCTAAAATTTAATTTTAATCGGTGTAAACAGTAATTATTTACATTTCAAGTTTACATTATTTCAAGCTAAATAAAAACTATGTAACAAAACTAAATTATTTCAACCCCTCCCCCTTTTTGTTCATTTTAAAATTAAATTTTAATACACATAATTATACACCTTCCAAAATTATCTAATCCCCCCCTTTTCATTTTATTTTATATTTAATCTCTGATTTATGTTCAGAAGTTATTGAACAAAATCCTTCCCCCTTTTTGTTGCTATTTGCAAATTTCCTCACCCTATCTTTATTTTCTCTTTATATTATGGTCGCCCCATGGTGCATTTAAGCGTCGCTCAGTGCGAATAAGAGTAATCCTTACGTCGCGGGTTCGAATCCCACTGGGGGACGGAGCCGGTTCCTTCGGATGAATCCGTATAAACCGAGGCCCCGTGTCTCAGTAGGTGCTGGCACGAAAAAGATCCTCACTGCTCAAAGGCCCTGAGTGCCGAGCATAGGACAATATTTGTAGCCCTCCCCCGGCAAGTGGCGGCGTCTCCATATGAGTGAAAAATTCTCGGGGGACGTTAAACAACATACAATCAATCAATCAATCTTTATATTATGTTGACATTTAACTACATTTAAATGGTTTATTTATTTATTGATTATTTATTTATTATTAGAAAAATAGTAGATGTACACGTATGTCTACACATATACGGAGGCCTGTTCTCCTTATGAGAACGAGAATTAGGCTGGAACCTATAAAAAAAAAGAAAATGTGTATTTTCTTACCACCAATTAAAGATTTATCATTTCAAGATAAATCAAATATATATATATACAATATACTGAATACAAACTGAATATACAAAAAAAATTAAAAACAAAATAACAAATTTTTACTTTTAAAAAATTAATATCATTAAAATGTACGACTTTTCAACACATTATACAACCATTTCCCATTGAAACCCAAAGGGTTTTCTTGACATCATCATCATCGCAATGAAAGCCAAAGGGGTTTTTGGCCCGCTTCACTTCCTACCCTGGGGTTTTTGGGGGAGTGAAGGGGACCGAAAAACCTTGACTTGCGAAGATTGATTGATTGTATACTGTTTAACGCCCCTTTCCCCAGAATATTTCACTGATATGGAGACGTCACCATTGCCGGTGAAGGGGTGCAAATTTAGGTGAAGGGCCTCGTTTTATACGGTCTCAAACCCAAGAACGGTCAGGAGCCCCATTTTGTCGCCTTTTACGACAAGAAGGGGGATGGGGCCTTTTTTTGGGATCCCCCCGGGGGTTTGGGTTGCGAAGATGTTTCTTTGTGGTCTTCGCCATTGTGGTTTTCTTACAAAAACGAACATTTAAAAGCCCTTACCCGATTGGCTAAATTTTGAAGTTAAAACGAACAGGGCCATTTTCGCCCCTTCATACTTGCAAACAATTTTGCCCCGTTTTAAATTCGCCCAATCATAGTTTTATCAAAGAAATTATACGCTTTTTTTTTTCCCCCCTTTTTTAAATTGCCCAAATGAGGGAAGGGCGAAAGGGGCGAAAATGAAACGGGGAAAAAATTTTCCCCGTATACAGAACATCCGCTAGACGTGGCCACTGCGGGCTATAGTTTTAGTGGCGTAATCTGCCAAGGGTTTGTGGGGAGTGAAACACCCAAACCGTCTTGCGAAGATGTGACATCATACATGATTACTTTTTCAAAAATATAACTCGTGAATATACTCATCTAGTAATTATAACTAGTCATTTACGAAAAAATCGAAATGATTTTTTTCATATTCTGTTTGTACACAAAAGTACTCTTCAGTTTACATGTATAGTAAAAAATGCCTGATGTTCTGATTGACAATATCTATGTAATTTTTAGATTAGGTTTAAATCTGTGGAAAACCAATGGGAAATTAGCTCCATTACAAACAGTCCTAAGTTTTGTATTCACGGGAAGCAGAATTTATTCAAATGCTCCTGGAAGAAGAATACACTTACTGTGACCTTCAACAAGACATTTTGATATATTGACAGCGTTTTTTTTTTTTTTTTTTTTTCTTGATGTCTACACCTAATTTTTTTTTTATCTTTTATTTCAATTTTCATCAATACCCATTTACAATAGCCAGTTAACCCGGGTATTTAGGTAAACCAGCAAAAAAAAAAAGAAAAAAAAATACAAAATATAAGTTATAACAGATTTGTCAAAAGTTTAACTTGGTTTTTAAAATGTAGTTTTTCAAATTTAACATGAAATTTATATCTTTTTCTAATGAACCTCTAATGCTTTTTTCTAACATGGACTTTTCTTGTATGATATTTTCTATTCTACTTTTCATTTTTAAAATTTATATATTTTATATGCCAAATATGATATAAAAGTATTATAAAAAAGAATTCTAGAATTTGTTTCCAAGAAATCCTATAACAATATGTTTCCATTGCACATCGAAGTTCATAACAATATTCAACTTTTGCCATACACCTTTTACATTATCACAATTAAAAATAAGATGTTTGATATCTTCATTTTCACTTCCACAAAATTCACATTTTGCATTTGTTCTTAATTTACATTTTTGTAAAAAAGAATTACAACATAGAATATTATTCAGCAATTTATAATTAAATTCACTCAGACGTTTATCATACATGAGTTTGATTTTATTTCAAAAAAATATTGCGCCAGTGTTCTTTACTAACACAAAAATTTGCCCTAATTTGTTTGAAAAGGGAATTTTTAAAATTTTTTAAAAATTTTCTCAAAAAAATTAATTTTTTATCTGTAAACAATAAGACCATGTTAAAATTGAATGTTTTAAGGGGTTTCTTGGGAAAAAGCAAGCATTCATATCAAAAATTTTACCCCTTTTTAGTAACTACATTTTTTAAAATCTTGTATTCACACAACCAATTAGATTTTTTTACAGAGTATTTGAAATTTCTTGTAATGTTTTAAAATTACCATTTTCGTAAATTAACATTGACAGCGTATTTTGATATATTGACAGCGTATTATCAATTAACAAGTATAGTTATTTCCATTATAGCTGACACGATATGTCCCAATGAGCTTGAAACAAAACATACCACAGTGTCTGACACAACTGTATCATTTGTGGTTACTTCAATTAAAAAAAATTAAATGGTAACCTAACAACAAAGATTTATAAAAATTAATTAGATGGTCACTAAAAAGCTGCTTTACGGTATTAGTAAATGAAGGATATAGAGATAACGAACAGTAATCAAAAACAAAGTCCATAAAACAATACAGAATAGGAGCAGAGCAAACACAGACCTCCGAAACATCAGAGGTGGGGTCAGGGGCAATGGAGGGTGAGCATCCCCCTGCTTTTTAAACCCCCCGGCCTACCTTGTCATAATTGGGAAATAACGGAAAAATCCGTCGTCAAATTCAATGATAAATAATGGACTAACAATTGTCTGAAAACCGGCAGTCAGCATTTGGCTTAATGATAAATAATACTATATTTGCTGACAAGGTCATTTTATCGACCGTAGTTAAAATATGATCACGGATATTTATATTTTTGTTTCATCAACTTGCTTGTCAATAAATTACCTCGTTTTAGAAATTGTTCATTCGTTTATGTCCTTGCGTATCGAATAACTGGTTATATACACTCCGTATGCAGGTGATAAAGGTACACTGAATTTTGCTAAAGAAGGGGAGGTTGACGATGAAAATTTAAAAGTCATCACGTTAATCATATAGCTCGGTTGTTAGATTACCATTACCGTCTTTTTCATGTAAAATATCCAAGTAAAAAACAGATGTGTTAGACTCTGTGGTGTTTTTAAATAAGCTTCCCCAGGATACTCAGTATATATATCGTATCGACATAGGTATAGAAATTAACATTTTTAAATTTGACAAATCGTCGTCGAATATCTAAATGTCGAGTTGAAGGCCACACAATTTTTATTTCTTAATACAAAAAACAGTAAAATATTTTGACAGAAAAATTTACTTTACACACAATATGACATTACCTAAAGACAATTGATACAGAAATATTTTATGCAAAATTTTTAAAAATTTGTAGTCAAGGGATTTAATTTTAAATGGAAACATTAAAAAAATTGAAGATTCAACGTGATTGAAAATGTTATAACTAGTTCCGTTAAAGGGAAATTTTGTCGACAGTACATCTTATATTTGTAAATTCTATAGGCAACATATAAGAGATAGTGTGTTGTGATACAAAATTGCGCTCAGAGCTAAATCCAATTATTACATGTTTCCATTTGATATCTATTTTCAGGTACAAACTTAATCTGTTCCATATTTCAATAACATTTCTACATTCAAAAATGAGATGTTTTGAAGTTTCGTTCACGCAGGATAATTTGCAATGACTGGACTTAAATTTATCGTGGGAAATGGTTGTGTATAAAGTTGAAAAATTGTGAAATGGTTGTGTATAAAGTTGAAAAGTCGTAAGTCTTTAAACTGTTGATTTTGGTAAAAAGGAGGGGAAAAAGACGGGAAATGTAAAATGCATTTTATCTAGTGCATATGGACATTACATTGTGTTAACAATTTTTCAGCATCAGTTTTACAGGAAATTGTTCCACAATACAAGTGTAGTTATAAGTATTATAAGTATAGATAAGATATAAAAAATATTAACTTCCAGGACATACAGAGTGTTGTGTATCATTGAGTTTCCGTTACGCATTTCCTCGCTCAGTGTTTGCGAACATCAGCCTCCACTAATTCGCTGATTGTCCCCCTGTTCAGACAGCGGGCAACAACAAAATATGTTGTTGGAACTTCAACCGCAAATGTTAATCATGACCAAGCAAAGTAGAGAGTAATAAATAACAAAATCTTGTCGTTTTTGCTTTCATGAACAAATATGGATAACGTTACCAGTCAAATTGATGGGGGTTCAGACTAGAACAATGGAACAATGAGATGTCGGTAGCGTTTCTTCCAATACCTATTTCTGGTTTTTAGTTGCATCATCGGTGTCGTCGGAACTCGTGCGTACTGTATGTTTATGGAGGGCGGCTTCGAAGGAAATAAAGGGGGGCTTCTTGTCCCCCCACCTAGCTGCTGCTGATTTGATAGTAATGCTTGTAGCGGTGGGGCTGAACATCTCCATAAATGTAAATCCCGTAAATTACAAAAACAGGGAGGTGTGCCGGGGGGAATTTTTTGTCGGATTTTTTTCGGTTGGTCAATTTGCATTCTAATTCTCATTGCCTTTCAGCGCTACCAAAAGATATGCAAACCAATGGATACTCACATGACACATGCCAGAAGAAACTGGCCCGGTTTCTCCAGCCATCTCCTTCCTTTTAAAGAATTTTCATTTTTACAGTTGGATTGAGAGACGAGAGTTGCAGAATCTGAACTTCGGGGAAGCATGTGAACGCCTATCCGAGGAGAGTCCTGTTTTATGATCGTACAGTGTTATTCGTCTGTTTTCGCCGTGCTCAGTTGTTCAGTACTATTGTGTTATACGGACTCATCGGAAAAGCCATTTACCGACACAAGAGGACTCAAAAGTATTCCAAATCCGAGGAAGAAAGACCAAAGTTACAAGAATGTCGAAGACGACACTGATGTTTATGATTATAACGATTATCTTTATCATATCGTACATACCGACAGGGATTAAGATGATCGTTGAGAGTATCCGGACTTCTCCACTGTTTCTCTCCACTGGAGGTTCCTCACAACCTTCTTTGTGGTGAACCACTTTGCCAATCCCATTGTATATGCTTTTATGGATATGATCTTTTCTAGGGAGTTGAAAGAAATTTTGCTGTGTAAAGAAAATTTCAAGGAAGTTCCGAAAACAGTGTTTAACAAAAAGACTAAACGTAAAAAAATTTCTCAAAAGCAATTTGCTGGAAATATCAGTACCCAAAGCAATGATTATTTAAATGACCACCTATCTGGAATGCAGAATGGGAGAAAATTTTCAATTGAATGTGAAAGAGAATAAACTCAAGGGAAAAATTTAAAGATTATTTTGAAAAAAATGCATAAGCGGTTATTGTTTCATGCATTGTGTACCCTTGTAGAGTCATTAGATGTAAAAATAAGATAGATTATGAATTATTGCATTAAACACAATTAGAGTGAATATTATTTTACCGAAGCTGAGAAAGTTGAAAGATCAATGTAATTTTTTTGGGAAAAATCATCTTCACACTTTTTTTTAATCACTTTAAAGGACGCTGATAGTGATATATTCCTCTGAAGCAAAGGCTACTCAGAAACGTAAACCTGAATAGAAAATTTAAATGTGGCCTTCACTAAAATTTAGATTTATTGACGATATTTCAATCTTTAACATAAGTGAAAAAATTCTCAGAGGAACCTTAAACAATGTGCAATCTATCAATAAACAAAAGTCAATTTTATCAATTGATCACCTGATACATGTATATCCTAAGGAACTCAAAATAAAAGATGTTTTGTTAATTGCCAAATAACATTTGATGAAAATGTGATGATTTTTTTCCTCTTCTACCTCCCTTACTCATACATTAATATATGTTACATGTTATCCACAATCAGCTGCACTGTTCTTCTCCTAGACGTGGGTTTGATCAGTCCAAAGGGATACTTACACCTTTGAGGCTTCCACCCCAGCTTTTTTTAAAAAACGGCCCCATTTTTTTCTTAGGCCCCTGGTCCTACCTTTTTTATGGGGGGTTTCCACTGTGACTGATACTCTAAAAACACCTATTTCATCTCTGGTGTTTTAAAGCAATTTGAGCTGCATTTTTTGAGAATTAAAATGTGTTATTATGATAGATTTGTATGTAATTTAAACTTCTATGTTCAATTAATTAAAATCAAGAATTAAACTTTTTCAAAAAAAATTTCTGTACATTCAAAAATATATGGTATTTTTTAAAGCAATATGAGCTGCAACTTTGATGTCAAAAATTTTTTTTTGCAAAATTATATTTAACTTTTTTAAGTAGAAAAAATATTTATAATCTTCTGTTGTTCATATTTGCGATGGAGGGAAATTTTTATAAAATTACGCAAAATTGTATTTTTTGAATTTTCCTCCTTAAAAGGGGGGGAAAAGTGTAAGAAGAATTAAACCTTAAACATGTAATGTACAAATAAAGACAATATTGTTACCTGCTTCTCAGCAGGGACCAGACCACTGATCATGAAATAAATCTATTTTTTTTATTTCTGAATAATTGAATACAGAAGGATAAATGATTTTCACGCTAAATGTCGATTTTAACATAGTTCTCATACAGTTAATATATTTTAACAAAGTGTCAATGCTTTCTTCTCATGTCTGGCCCTTTGTTTGGCATAATCTTCAACAAAATCCATAGTTATAGTGATGAAATACTTCTTTGAAATAACACAAGAGTGCTCAATAAAGGAAAAAATAAAAATGTTGTCCTTGTTCTTGATCTTTCTTTCTCATATATCTTTTCTGTCGCGAATAGAAAAAAAGGATTAAAAATAGGAATACTGAGTCCTTTAATGTTAAAAATTCAGAAACCCGTTTATAGATTTCTCAAAAAATTATTCACCAAAGAAATGTTGCATATATTTGCACAATTCAAACAGGATGTTTTTTACCCCTTTAAACAAGAGAAAAGTTTGAAAACTCGAATAGTGGTAATTTTTCTCCTCCGATTGAAAAAAATTGAAATTTCTCTGTAGACACTTACTTATTAAACACAAGGAGAAAAATCAAAATACACTTAATGAATCAATTATTGATGGAGCACTCCTCGCAATAAATTAAAAAATGGACGTTTTGATAATATAGACAACTGCTTCGTGGAAAAAGGGGAATTGGGGTTTTTACTGACAATAGAGGACAAAATTTCAACTGAATTAAATGACAAAGGAGTTGACTACATTTTTTTACAGCCGTAATCCTCCTTATTTATATTCGAATATTCCGACATTACCTGATTGTGATGTTCATGCCTCTCATATTATTCGCCACTTAAGCATTTGCTTGAAGTATTATCCATTTTTCAACCAGATTTTTATAAGTTGATGTTACAGGGTTTTCAGCGATCTTTAAAAAGCGTATTGCGTAAATTGTTGATCGGACCATCTTTAAAATATACGTAACCTTTATTTGCCTTCTTTCAAATCAGAGTAAAATTTTGGTCGGTGGGGCATCTGTTTTTCTCCATAAAATAAAATATTTACTGACGGGGTATAAGAAGAATAAAAAAAAAAAATATCGTGTGCTGAAATGTAAAAAAAAAATAATTAATCGTGCATTTTTTTAGTCAGTCGATAGGGAGAGGGCCCAAACATTTTTTAAAGATAGCCTCATTGTAATGGGCCCAAAATAAAACAAAATGTCATTGGGCGTATTGTGACTGACCTGCTTCATACTATAATTGTTAGGCTTTTGTATTTTGTTTTGTTTTGTTTTTTTTTTTTTTTTCTAAATTTAAAAGGGATTGTTCAATAAATACAAAGGTCAATGTGACAAGATACCAACTTCCTTGTCGGAGGATTTTCTGGTACTGTAATAGAATCAATTTCTAAAAAAGAGTGTGTACAGATTATATTAAGCTAATAAAATACATAATATCGGCTTCCTTCCTCATAACTTAATATCCGGATAATGAAATCTAGATTTCATTCAGAAAATGTTTTGTATATCTGTTCCTCTATAACTCTCGTGCTGGGTTTCAGCTGATCATAAAATGATATGATGAATTGGGGCTTCCGGCCGGAGGATCCAGTGATTGCACGGTCAGGCACGGAAGGCTTCAGCTAAATATTTCATTTCCCCTTTCGTTTTTTTAAGAAACAATGTAATTAGTTTTTGACACTTGTATTTCTAAGAAAAAAGTGATAAAACGAATATATCCTGTGTAATCTTTCATAGTAATTATTTTTTTTCTGATTTAAAAAAATCCAATACCGGTTTACACCTAGTTTTTAAACCAAAAAAAAGGTATAAAGATGAATATATTGTATCAATGTTTGACATTGGAATAAAACACAGGGAGATAACGAACAGTTTTAAAGATCAAAAGTCCATTAACAATACAAAATAGGAGCAGAACAAACAGGGACCTCCGAATAATCAGGGGTTTGGGATAGGATGGAGGAGAGATCCAATGCCAGTCATATCCGCCGTGTGGCCCCTTATCATATCAGGGAATAACGGAAAAATCCGTCTTCAGTTTAGTGTATAAATATTGGACTAACAAAAAGTATAAAAAAGGTCAGTCAGCATTTGACTCAAATAAAGAAAAAGAAAAAAGATTTTTGGAGCAATGATGCCTTCTTATTCACTTGGGCAATTCCCTCTACATTTGATTCAGTGGCCTCATTATTTTATTGAGATAAGAAGAATACAATGTTGAAAATCATTTGGACTATCGCTGTTTTGCATCTATTTGCAAATACAAATACTTCAAAAATTATTCTGGGTTATGTAACAAAGTTTATATCATGATGTATGTCAATCGGATCGGTGTTAGTTTTCAGACATAAATAGAAACAGATTACCTAAGATGATTTTTTCCTCTGTTTTTTTTTTTTTAATCATACCTCATGGTACTACAAATTGACATTAACGAATAAAAAGTTTGAAATATCATATTTGATCACATACATAATTAACTTGTCAGCACGGATTTCCGTATTATGATAGGATAAATATCGGGTTTTATTTTGTTTAAAAATGCATATTAATTAAAAATAAACCACTTAGATTTCTGGAACAAAATCTCAAAATTATTCCTCTTGTTACTTAAGAGAAAGAGCTATATAAGGATCAATGATTGGTCTCTAGAAATCTATAATACTTGAATGGGGCATAAATCTACCCCCCTAAGTACCAAAGATAGATAAGGTGCCTAGAGGGTGTAACATCCCCTGTTGGCCTGTATTACTTCTGTGACCCATGTATTGACGTTGACACTTTGTCAAAAAGGGAAAAACTGTATCAGATACATGATAAAATCGCGTATAAAAAGATTTTTCTTTGATACAT
>NW_026920436.1:0-16978 GCF_032062105.1 Saccostrea cuccullata | reverse complement strand
GCTGCACTCAGTTGACCCACCTATCCCCCCAGGAGCTGCACTCAGTTGACCCACCTATCCCCCTCAGTGGGATGTCCTAGATATTGACCCACCCATCTAGGCCCTTTATACTACTGATACATATTGAATGTATTATTGATTAATAAGTTACTCGAGCATAACACAGAAATCGTCTGTCCCTTACTTTGCAATAGCCTTTGTGTATTCCCATTGGGGTGTGCGTTCCAGAATTTTCTTTTTGACAAGCAAAGAAAAAACTATTATATTGTACAAACGCCAAATATCTTTTTCGAAGAAAAGGTAAATCAAATAACAAAAAAAATATTATATTGTACAAACGCCAAATATCTATTTCGAAGAAAAAATAAATCAAGAAAAAAACGGGGGGGGGGCACGCCAAGTGCGCTGGCATTGGGTCCGACTATGGTTAATAGGTGTAACCCTCGTGTACCACAGATTTAAATCTTTGCATTCTCTTTCTGTGCAAAAGTAGAAAAAAATTCATTAGGAATGGTTATTTGTTATATTCTTAACCTGTGCTATTAATTGCAAGAATTTTCACAATTAAAATTCAAAAGTTTTTAAAAACGAAAAATTACGTGACCTGAGTTCATGAAATTCATTGATAGATGATGCGATATTTAAGGGTACTGAAGTATAAAGTCTGTCAGATGATTCGTCCCTTTTACATTCGGAATAGGTATTTTTCAAATCACTTAAACGCCCTTTGATTCACCTTGGATTTATTATTGTTCTGTAAGTTACTAGAGCTTAGCGGAGGATGTCTCTTATTTTGAAATACCCACTGTGTACTCCCAGTGTAAATTATAGGTTAAACCCGCATTCATTTAAACCACCAGTGATGATAAAAGATTCACGAGTGTTTTATGACATGATGATTTGTTATATCAATGTAAGTTAATGTGTACTCGCAAAGTAAACCAAATCTAGATCAAATACAATGTGAGGGTACTGAACTATACGACATTGGAGTTGCCTCTTTATTTTACCTCATTCATACTTATAAATTCTGTCACCGTCACGGTTACCTTTATCGTCCTTGTGTTGTTCATCTTAATAGATTCACCCTCTTCGTTATAAAGTTTCTAACAATAGATCCACTATCCCCCCTCCACTGTATGACGTTACGTTATACATTGTTTACCTCTCGTATGTATGTATGAAATTAGGTCATACATGTCTCCATTGTTTTCTTATAAAAATAGATTCCATTATTCTCCATTGTCCTCTGACAACAATAGATTCTGTTTTTTAACCCAGGTGTATAGCCGTCTTTACTACTGACCAAAAAGTAGGTCACGGTGACCTGCTTTTGAATATATCAGGTATTTATTGGCTTAGAATCATCAAACTTAGTCAGCAGGTGCATCTTGGGACTCTGAAAAATGTCGACTAAAATGAAGGTCACGGTGACCTACTTTCAACATGTTATGGCTATATTTAAGTATCTGCAGCACTTATTGGCTTAGAATCATCAAACTTTGTCAGTTGATGCATTTTCAATTTCCGGAGGAAATGTCGACCAAAAAGTAGGTCACGATGACCTACTTTCGACATTTTATGGCTATATTTTAGTATCTTTAGGTATTTATTGGCTTAGAATAATCAAACTGTGTCAGTTGATGCACTTTAGGTTTTTCCAAGAATGTAGACCAAGAAGTAGTCCTAATTGGCTAAGAATCATCAAACTGTGTCAGGTGATGCAACTTTGGTCTTAGGATACTTAGGGTTAGAGGCTTCAAATACAAGTGATAGGTTGTACATGTACAATTTATCAGAAGAGCGATTGAAGGCCCTTGGGCCTCTTGTTTAAATTCTATTGAAAAAAGAGTTCACAACTAACAAAATACAAGCAAAACACCACCTTACTGCTACCCATTCGGGGTTAGGATACCAGTTTGTTTTTATCTTGAGTACATGTACAGTGGTGAAACATAGCATACAAACAAAATCAGACTCAAAATTGTCCCAAGTAACAATGATTGGCACCAATTTTTCTTTTAAATAGAAAGAAAGTAATGGAACGTGTGTTGATGTTTCTACAATTAATATTGACTTAAGAGTTTCACTTTTTTCAATTTAAGTTAAAAAATAAGTTAATTGAAAATTTCGTCTGTATAATAAGATGGCTTTTTTTCGCAGAGTACATGATTTTTATGTTATTGCAGCAACTCATACCTCATACCTGTATGATACGAGTTCATTCCCAACGTTTTGGATATGTTAATCTAGAATCTTGAGTTGCAGTAGCTGTCAAAGCAACCATCAGAGATTCTAGCAAAACGCTCCTTAGTTCATTTATCTTGGAGTGACTTTTTATCATCGATTTTATTCTTTTCTCTTTGCTTCTTTAAAATAAAAATTTCAGTTACACACTGACAGACACAAAACAGACACTACACAAAAAGGACTGTACCTCTTTAAATCCACATGATTATAAAATACCATCTTTTATATAGGTGTACACCAAGTAAAAACACATCAGGTATGCCAACACACAACTCTCAGCATTACTATATGAATTACAGAAAAACATTCATTCAACAGCCTCCTCTCTGTTCTGAACCTATTCTCAGTTAACATCGGTAAATTGGGATTCCTGACATCCCTGTCTGTTTGTCTGCAAACGTTATCCATAACCTTTGAACAATGAATGGTTTAGACTTCACATTTGGTATGCATACTCCACTAATCAACTTCTTTCCAATAACACGGTAGCTCAGTCGGTAGAGCGCTCGCTCCGTGATCGGGATGTCGTGAGTTCGTATCTCGGCCGCGACTGACCTAGTCGTTAAAATGGGTAGCAACTGTTCCTTCGCCATGTGCTCGGAACTCTGAAGTAAAAGTTGTGGGCCCTTCATATGAGACCTGAAAACCCGAGGCCTCGTGTCAGCGGCAGGCGTTGACACGATAAAGATCCCTCACTGCTCAATGGCCCTGAGTGCTGAGTAAAGGTCAAAATTTGAAGCCCTTCACCGGCATACGGTGACGTCTCCATATGAGTGAAAAATTCTCGAGAGGGACGTTAAACAATATACAATCAATCAATCTTTCCAATAGTACAAGGTCAATGACCTTAACAGTGACCTATATGGTATAAATAGCTTTTTTGAACTATATTGCTATCTTCTTTTAAAGATAAACTTGTTTTATATTATGTTATGATATTCAATACGCAATTTCGAAGAGATAAGCCCAACAAGATCATTAAATTTTCTGTGTGACAGTTATGACAAAAAAATTCACAGACAGGCGGTCTTTGTTCCTGTTTTCTGCTGTAGAAATTAGTTACATGTGACTGCAAATTACCGGGCAGTCGGACTACTGGGCTGTCGGACTATCGGGCTGCCAGACTATTTGGCCGTCGGACTATAGGGCTAGCTGTGGGACTATCGGACCGTGAGACTATAGGACTGTCGGACTCTCTGTCCCTCCGACTATTGGGCTTTCGAACTATCGGACCGTGGGAATACTGGGCGGTCACTAATACTCAATGCATATCCTCGTTGTACTTTTTTTCAAATCATAAATCTGCTGTTTGTGTTTTTTTTTTGAATGCATGGAGTGTAGCATTTTACTGTTAGCTAGCTAAGGATCAACTTAAAAGCTTTTGCATGCAAATAAAATTATACGGCATAAAAATAACCTAGAACTGTCTAATTAGGACATATACCTCCCGATGGTTTTTTTTTTTTCAGAGAAGGTGTCAATTCACAAATACTTTATGAATCTAAAGGTTTTTCTTACAAAAATTTGCAGTGAAAAAACAATTTCTCATTATATTTCTAAATGAATGAAACAAAGGTGCAATCAAATAATAAGAAATATATTGCAACTATTGTGTCATGATACCCTGCAAACTGATTGTTGAAAAAAAATCATATTATACAAAATAAAATTAATCTTGGTAACTTTGCAAAGACTTTTATTTCTGTCCTTACAAAATAATTTTCCTCTAACTTGATTATCTATGCCAAAGTCCTTTGAAGATTCTAAATCAGCAAGGATTGCCATTGAATTACTAAAGACATTCCATAAAATATGTACAGTCAGTCAATTTATTTCAGCGACTATAAAAACCGTCATATGTCGAGGACCACGACATCATATCATTTTATTATCTTCTGTCATTATTAGAAACTTAAACTTAAATGTTGGCCCCTGAAAAGCCAATGTTCTGAAGCCAACATGGCTAGCAAACGATTTAAGTTGTTAGTCCATTATTTATACACTGAATTGACCACAGATATTTTCGTTATTTCTTGATTATGACACCGAACACATGGCGGGTGTGACCGGTCGGCAGGGGATGCTCACTCCTCCATGGCATCTTATCCCACCTCTGATGTTTCGGAGGTCCGTGTTTGCTCTGTTCTTATTTTGTATATTTGTTTAATGGACGTTGAGATTGAATACTGTTCGTTATTTCCATATTCTTCCTTAGTTTAAACCTTGATCTAGTGGAAAGTGACGGACGAGGAATTCAAGAAAACAGGAAAGAGCTAAACTGCCATAAGATGGATGCACCTTTGTTTCATTCATTTAGAAATATTATGAGATATTGTAATTTTACTACTAACTTTCATGAGATGGCCAAGAAAGGCAACACACCTTTGGTCCTGTTATATAAAATTCATATTTACACTTATTTATACATGATTGAACATGCAGATGTTGCAGACAATGTAGTACAAATTGTAAACTCCTTGAGAACAAAGAATATACCTACCTTAAAGAGGAAACAAAATTTTCGCCAAAGAGAATTTTTCTTAATGTTCCTTATTAGGAAAAAGGGCCACAACTCTAGAGAAAAGAACAATTACCTTAGTTTTTTGTTCATTTTATCTAAAAGTTAAGACAGCTTTTCTTCTCAAAGCCTCTCTGTTATTAATTTACTTGTTAATTCAATTATAGTTTACTTTTATGAAGTCTTCTTCTGAACCTCTTAGCCATTTTTTCTTGGGGGGGGGGGGGGGGCAGTAACACAAGGGATTAGTTGATACCACTTTTTTAGTATTGATTCATAATGTGACATTATCTATATCTAAAAACTGTAATTGCTTATCAATGTTAACAGAGTTATCTTTCTAATCTGCCTGTAGGGTGATACACATGTTGTCACAAGTAATAAACTAGTTCTCATCGCCATCTTTGATTCTGATTGTGCTACACATTTCACAATATTTTAGCCAAGATTTGATATAACAATATTTTGAATCGGTTATAAAATCTGTATGTACTGCTTCTATGAACAAAACATTTCTTAACAAATAAGAATTATTTATTCAAAGAAGCTGTATATCAGGATAACTGTAAAAGCAAAATGGTATGTAAGTCTATTATTTTTTTTAACGGGAGTGATAAAAGAGTAAACAGATTCATAAGATCAAAGTAAGACTTATGGTGCGTTATAAGAAGACAAAAGTAGTCATTTAAACAAAAAAGTAAGCAGTACCTGCCGAATATGGCGGAGATGAGTCTGGAAGGAGAGAAGGAGATACTTATTTAAGGAGGATTTACAAAGAACGCATAAAGCACGGAGGAGGAAATATATCTGAATTTGGATAAAGGAAGGAACAGTGATGAGTGCGAGAGCCACGTTTTGCTGATTCGGTCGTAATTTACCTTGACAAAGATGAGGATCTTAAGGAAAATCTGAAATCATCATCGTGTCATTTTGTGTTTCATCAAGGTATAAGGTGCTACTTGTTGTCTGGTTTTTGTAACTGTCTGATACTTAACATAGAGGCATGTTGAATTCGCAAAATGGTGAATATTGACAATGTCAACATGAGAACTTGAAAATAGTTTGTACCTATTGTCCTGTTTGTACAATTTTTAACGTGGAGATTCCCATCCTACGTGGTCATGGAGAAGCCAAACCAGAACGTCACCAATCTCAATGTTAGGTATTTTTGGGAGTTGAACTATGTTCAATCTCCCATGGTCGTCACGCGAATTTTAGTGCAGTAATTTGTCAATGAATTATATTGAGGTTGTCCACAGGCGCTTGACGCTTTAAACCTTTGTCGTCATAAATAAAAAATTCCCTACTTCAATAATAAACAAGGTCGGACATGTAGCCATCTTCAATTTTTTTCAGGTCAGCTACTTCACCTCGTTTTTAGTTTAAAAGTTTAAAATAAACAGATACAACTCTTTCCTTGGAGTACTTACCTAAACTATGCCTCAGCCTTCGGGCAATCCAAATCAAACCACATGAAACCATATATAATCTTTAAAATATCGCTTCAAACTCAGTCTACTACTACCGACTAGGTAAAAACGGAAGTTGACGTTATTATGTAAATGGAAATTCTCTCTACTTAAATTTAATTGGTTAATAGAAATATGACGTTAAGCTGAAAAATCATGCAAACATAGCAAAGTGCTTTTATTTCGACATGTCAGTGATGCTAAATGCAGAGCAGTCCGAGGCTTTACAATATTTAGTTAGCGGTCACAACTGTTTGATTCATCACCAAGCAGGTACTGGCAAATATTTTCTTATAAAAGAAACCTTCAGAAAGCTAAAAGACAGGGTTGTCGCAGTTACAGCTAGCAATGGGATGGCAGGGCTCCAGTTTCAGTCTGGGCTTGGCGATGAGCGAGCGATATATGAACCAGCATCTTCTCCAAGTCATTGCAGATGAGACCAAAGACCGCATCAGAACCTGCAGCTTGCTGATAATTGACGAGATCAGTATGATCAGTCGAAAAAATTTTGAACAGGTATATCTTTTCTAACAATTTTGTATATCTGCGCAGATCAAAGGGGTGTCTGCAGCCCCCCCCATTTTAGGTAATCTAAATATGTTGGATCCCACCTCCGGTCAAAAAAATATATGATTTTTTTCAGAAATGCAAGTACTTATGATATTCTAACATAAGGTATTCTAACTTGAAGGTTTTATTTTTTGCTTATAAGAATTATTTATAAGAGATAAAAAAATTGTTTATATAAATGTGAAATTACAGTGGTATAGTAATTGAATAGTATAATGAGAAGTTATATTCATTTGAAATTTTGACATCAGAGTCTCATTTTGTTTAGTTCAACATTTTATTCAAAAACATAAAGTGATGACGTAATACACAAGTACACAAAAGGATCAGACTAATTAACATTCATTACTGTTCTTGAAGAGATGGATCGACTTAGAAAGATTCAAAGATCAGCTTGTGTTGTGAATATCTTGAAATCACGCTAATGCTGCTGCCAAAATTGTTTTTCTCAACATAAGATCTCTACACTGTCATTTTATTGATTTGGAAAAAGACTTTAATCTACTTTTTCTGAAAAAATTGCACTGGCTGAAACACGTTTTATTGAACCAGACAAGAATGAACATTTGTCATTGCCAGGGTATCAGCTGCATCGTTTTGATTACCCTTGTCAAGGTCCACAAAGACCAGTATATGGATTGGCCATTTACGTGAAGAATGGTGTCTTGATACAGAATATACAGAAAAATATGTATGGAAATACACAGGAACTTTCAGCTGATGTTGCTTTAAGAGAGAGATGGATTACTTTAAAGTTCCTACATTTGCCACCCGAACCTTCCTCTTCCTGTGTACAGGAAATATTGAAAAGACTGCTTGGTCCGGAAAATCCTCATATGATAATAGGGGATTTCAACATTGATGCACAGGCAACTGAACAGATGCAATCTTTCATATTGGAAAAGTTTGGTCTTAGATACTTGCCCACAGATGTGACTAATGACTATAGTTCTGTGATCGATCATATGTATACAAATGATTTACTTGATCAGCTTATTTCTTGGGGCACACTAGAAACATACTACTCTGATCATAAACCTCTTTATGTTTCTTTGAAATAAAAAGAAATGTATTGAATTCTTATTTGATAAATGACATTGATCTTGACAAATGTTTTAAGCTTTCTACTATACAGAAATAATTTCTGTATATCATATCAAACCACAAGTTCCTTATGAAAAATGTTCATTCGTTTGACAAAATTGAATTGTTAAATATATTTTATACCAGTTACCTTCCTTGATTAATGTTTTAAAAATCGAATTTCACCCCTGAGGAAAATTAAATTTGTTTTCCTTTCCCTTTAACTCCTCCATCCTTCTCCGTTTCCAATTATATATACATAATAATCCTGTGAGCCAAAATGAAAAAAATTATCATTAAGTAATATCAGTAAATTGTCTTAAAATATGATTTTCAAGAATTTTTATTTTTTCAATAATATCATAATTTTTATTCAGATGTTCACGATTGCAAAACTGAGGGGGTCAAGACCCAAGCCATATACTCGAACCCGCTAAAGGTGAAAGTCATCGATGTTGGAATGCGCACCACCTACACAACATCTGGGGTTAGGAAAAAATAAAGTATTACCATAGCAGTAGCAGACATGGACTCTTTCTGCATGACATCGACAAGTTACCCAATATGAAAGTTTCACACACTGTGATGCTGACAAACTATGTCTTCAAGGTGGATCCTGAACCAGTTGTGGTATTAACAAAGCAGCAATATAAAAATTCCGACTGATTTTTTTTAAATATTTTAAATAAATTCCAAGATTTTTATAAAGTTTTAACGAGTGTAAAATGTTAACATCACCACGATATAAAATAACAGAAAACTTATGGGTTAATAGTTTTATTACAAAAAATAACAAACCATTTTATTATATTTTCATGTTAAATACTAAAATCTGATTGGTTTAGACGCAGTTAACAATCCGTTCGATTACCCTGAGCCTTAGCAACACACGTGGCAACGGGTAACACAACGGTAATGCCACATGCGTGAAAATTATGCGCGTACGGTTTATCGTAGAATTCTCAAAACGTCAGTTGCGCGTTTGAAAGAACCGGAATTAACTTGACGTCAATAAGAGCTTGCGTCCGATATAGCTTACTTGAAAACAACAAACGACAGACGGTACATGCTTGCGAGTGTGGGAAACATGCTTGCGAACCAGAAATAACGAAATTTTATATGATAAATGACTCTAATTCGAGTATAAAACAAACAATAAGAAGATAAGTGAACTGGTGAGTGTGAAAGCTTTCTATACATGAACGTAAAGACGATGGACGATTTTTTTTTGGTGACGTCGTAAATCAATAAGACATTCAGTATAATAAAATAAATGGTGCCTGTTTTGTAGGGCAACATTTGAAATTGACACCCCTCGGAAAACCATTGTCAACCGACGCGTCAGCGGAGGTTGACTATGGTTTTCCGAGGGGTGTCAATTTCAAATGTTGACGCGTCGGTTGACAATGGTTTTCCGAGGGGTGTCAATTTCAAATGTTACCCTACAAGACAGGCACCATTTATATAATACTTAAAAGATTGGGCAAAAAGTGGTATTTTATATGTTAAAGATATGTTTACAACAGAAGGTATGAAAAATATTATGAAAGTAAAAGAGATCATTAAATCAAAGAGTAATTACTTGTGTGAATATCTTATCATGAAAAAAGCGATTAAAAATTACATATAGATTTTTATAATGTAAAGAACACTAATATACATAACCCGTATTTTTATTTTCAAGAAAAAAGTATAAACCCGAAATTTGAAAAATCGGGATTTAATTATAAAATTATACTTTCTAAAAGGAAACAAAAACCAATAATGGAAGCTAAATGGTCGATAGAATTTAATATAATGAATGGTCAATGGAAAGATATCTATACAGCGAAGATATTACATATTTTTTGATAAACAGATAGCAGAATTCAATTTTAAACTTTTACACAACCAACTGAATTGTAATTATCATGTTAGTAAATGGTATAAAGAAGTGGCAAAAAATTGTACATCTTGCGGACAAGTAGAATATATTAATCACTTAATTTTTGAATGTACGGACTCAAAGGGAGTATGGGAAAAATATCTCAAATATTGAACAAGAGGGTATGGTTTTAGCTTTATTGCGCCCTAAAATGTATTGACATCAAAAAGTTTTAAAACTGTCTTAAATATTGATTAAATAAATGACTCTGATAAATCAGGAAAGAATATGGCATGAAGGTTTACCTTTCTGCAAATATGACGTCATTAATGTGTAGCATTTCTCTATTTTGAACAGAAAAAAGCTTCAAAATGGCACATTTCAAGGGAGATTTTCCTTTCGAAAACAGAGTCCACAGCCGTCGCCCACGTTAATTTTTTTTATATTTTGTGCAAAATTCAATAACAAATCACATATCTCAAGATCTTTGTGGGCGGTGTCTGTGGACAATGTTATCTGAAAGAAAATTCCATTGAAAACTGGGGTCTTCTGCAACTTTTTAAGAAAATACGGAAAAAATGTACGTTTATGACGTCATAATAAGCATTTAAAAACACATGCTGGAAAAATTATTGTACGATTTTTCTGCATTGAATTTCAATTATTTGAAAAGCATGAGTTTTCAACTTTTACACGAGGTTCATTTTTTAGAAAATCACAGGGCTCTATCCTGGGAACGTATTGTTGTAGGGTTTTATAATGAGTTCAATAATACAACATTGATTTTGAATAATGTCATATCAATTGTGGGATTCAAAATATATAATTATAAAATGAAATGTAGGTTGCAAAACGAAAAAGGAAATCAAAATGCAGTGTTATTTTTTTTTTTTGAAATCGTCTTTATATCAGTATTATGTAATAGCAAAGAGTGCAAGAAGGATATGGAAATAACGAACAGTATTCAATCTCAACGTCCATTAAACAAATATACAAAATAAGAGCAGAGCAAACACGGACCTCCGAAACATCAGAGGTGGGATCAGGTGCCATGGAGGAGTGAGCATCCCCGCCGACCGGTCACACCCGCCGTGTGCTCGTTGTCATAATCAGGAAATAACGGGAAAAAAAATCCGTGGTCAATTCAGTGTATAAATAATGGACTAACAATTGGTATGAAAAACGTCAGTCAGCATTTCATTCAATGATAAATTGAATTTGCTGACAAGGTCATTGTATCGACCATAGAATTTACGAAATTATGACTTTAAACGAAAAGTGTTAAATCTAACTATTATCTTTTGCAAAAGCTAGCAGACGACTTATAATCCTAACTTTTTTTATATACGTTGTAGTTCAATTGATATTTTATCTTTATATCTAATAAATATGAAATGTTTTTCTTATTCACTGAAATATTTATGTCTTTTTTGTGAAAATGAAATATTAGTTCTTCTATAGTGTAAACTTTTGTAAATTAAAAAATATACAGATCTAGAGAGCTCCTGGCACCCCAGGTGAAGTATTAACCGAGGGCTTCTTAGGAAGTTTGGCCTCAAAATTCGACATTGAGAGTTATATATTTGAAAAATACAGTTTTCAAAGAAGGGAGGGCATATTACATTTGCTGCTGTCTGTCGGTTAAATCAGTCTATCTGACTGTCGGTCCACCAAATTTCTCTTCATTTTGAAAGAAATATATAAAATTAACTGATTGTATGTCGCTTAGGATAAGAACGGATAATTTCCCAAGAACATGGACTGGAAGTATCCAGGGTAACAACAGCTGGGTCCACAACAAGGCCTTTGGAGTTAAATGCAGGACCCATTCCCCAGCTTGAACAAGTTTCCATGGAAATGTAATAGATTTTGGTCATGAACTAAATAATTCAATAAAAACACATTATGCAATTTCAAGTATTTCTCTCCTGTCAATAAACGTAAGGAACATATGGCAATGAATACATTATTTCTTGTTGAGCAAAATAGGTTGGCAAACTCTACATCTTTAAAGAAAAACGATGATGCCACACTTCCACAAGTAAGAATAAGTCAAGTTGGTGACACTAAAATAATACATTACACCCACTTAAAAATTTATAACAGAGTACCTTTCCATTCCTCTTAAACGCTTATTCTTTCTACAGATAATACAGCCAGTGAGAAGAGTGTCAGAAGCAGAATGTAATAGATCATATTAATTAAATTTTTAGTGGTTAAGAAGGGGCGGAGGCAGCGAATTCGAAGCGACCGAGCCCCCTTATTAACCACTAAATTATACTTATTATGATTAAGCTTTCTTAGAACCTTTCGCGCTTTTTCATTGGTCAGTTAGTCAGCCCGCACAGCTACTGCATAGACATAAAATCTTAACAATTGAGAGATCAACTTAATAGAAAATCAAAAAGCTGCTGATTGGAAGAAAAAGCGGGTTAGGTCTTTGCAATAAAATGTCTTTCTTTGATATTTTGGGAATTTATGTCACAGTCGTTGGCGATAAAAATACATAACCCAGGGATTATGTGAAAATTCATCGTAAATTTGAATATGTGCATGCTTAACTAATGGAACGGCCAGTGTTCAAGAAATCTGTCCAAGTGGCTTGCTTAATTATGTATTGAAATAGCTCTGATTTCTGATGGTCGTCTCCTTATGTAACGCCGAAATGTTTTCCGTAGTAATCAGAAAATCAACGAAGTCTTTCTTCTAAAGCGCGAGAGTTTTCCGATAACAGCTTCAAATTGAAAAAATTCAGAGGAGTCTCGGAACGCCATTTTTATCGTGTATGCCATTCCACTGCGAATTTGGTCTGCTTAGTCTTCAACAGAGACATAAATCCTTGGTCTAAGATTAAGAAAAAATAGCCGAATAAAACCCAAATGATTTCATGAAGAACAAAAATCATATTTATTTTTAAAAGAATGGCAATGTCTACATCATGTAAATATTGATCCGCTTAGTGTTAGCTTGATGACGAGACCTCTAAATATAAAATGAAAACAGTCCCGCAGATACACATGCACAATCTCAAAACCCGTATGAAGACAGCCCGGGCGGCCCGTAATGAATTCGGGTGGACATATGAACAAACATTGGCAATAGAGAAAGTAAAAGATGCGAAGACGAGCAAACCTGCTCTCAATTACTTTGATGTAAATAAAAAAAACAATTAAAATTAGCTGTGATACATCTGGTTTGGGCGCAGTTCTCTTACAGGAAGGAAAACCGATAGCTTATGCCAACATTGAAAGAGTTATTCGCAATTTTATTTGGTTTTAGAGAGATTTAACTAATACACGTATGGCCGAGACGTTATCGTGGAGTCAGGTCACAAACCACTAGAGTCCATTGATTGTGAGAAAATCCTTAGGGAGACTCATAGCCAAAACTTAAATGAATGCTGCTTAGAATTGCAAAAATACCATTTCACACTAATCTGCAAACCAGGAGAGACTTAATGGTACTGGATATGCTGTCAAGAGCACCGTTTAACTGATCTGATGCATGGTCAGATAATCGAGGAAGAAATTGAATGTTTTGTAAACATGATAGTTCAAAACATGCTCGTTTCTCACGACCAAGCGTCAAAAATTAAACAGGGAACAGAAAATGATGAAAACACTGACAACGCAAAAAGTTCCAAAAAGTTTGCCGATTTTTTAGCAATTCAGATCTTTCAGGTTCTGGTTGATTTTAATACACTGATACGTGTATGTATTCCATCTGCATAGGTGTGTGCTTTATATATGTACACTGTTTAGTGCACAATACACATACATTTAGTGTATCCTTAGCTGGAGTGTACTTACTTACTAGTTTGATTAGCACATTTGGCAAAATAGGACCAAGAACAGGTCCAAAGGTTCATTCTCTATAAGGCTATTTTCCGGCCTACGATAAAATCACTTTAAAATGTGAATTCATATAACTAAAATCATTCTAGTTCATGATTTTGATGTTTATTTAACAATATCGATCATCTAAGTCACGTGATTTAGAAATAAAAAATGGCCGTCAGTTAAAGAAAAATTGAGGGTGGGTCTATTCAAATCAGTTTCTATGCATATTTCTGAATGTAAATGATAAAAAGTTGTTGATTTATGTCGGAAATACATCAGACATAAGTAATGAAGTGGAAGATTTTATAAATTTAAGGTTCAAGATATTTTTTATGACAAGAATTCCGATGCATCCACAATTTGCATATTTTGAACGTAAATCTTTACGAAATTCACACTATGTGATGCTGAAAAAAGTTTGATTAGTATTTTATTAATAGTAATATATCATATATAATTATATTATAATTGTGTATCATTTCTATAGATGTGTTACTTATTTTACGCATAAAATAACCATTTTAGAAATGAGGTTTCTGAGTTTCTATTGACCTATAAAAGTTATATATCAAATGTTGAAAGCACTGAATGGATTTTGATTGCAATTAAATAAAACTGAAATAGTAATTAAGAAAAAAAAATTCAGCAATTGCAAAAAATAAAGAATTAACAGCACAAAAAACATCAATGCAAGTACATGTTGACTATCCATATGCACGTTAATAGTCAATACATATACATGCTACATGTAACTCAGAGCAGTTGTATTAAAATATACATCTCTAAGTGAAATGAAATATCGTCGTAAAACGGCTTTGTTTTTATTCAATTACTCGTGTTGCACGATATATTTAATGAAAATGCCATTAAACTTGATGTATTTACATATATAAAAGTTGAGACCCCCCCCCCCACTGTTTCTAACTTCACAACATAAAATGGAGTAGAATTTTAACAGTTCCTTCAACTATGCATATCAGAAGTTTTCGTATATACTTGTATACGGACTTAAGATTCTACAACATCCCAGGTACAAAATGGACCCTAAGGGTTTGATGCTCATTTTGCACTCTTGAAACCTGTGGGTTAAATTCAGTCCCCTTCCTAGTGCAGCGTCAAAAACTTGTTTTACACAGATAGTGACAGTTCCCTACATACATTTAAGTCTTTAGCATTTAAAGTGAATATCATGAGTCTTTAGGATATTATCTTTTTAAAAAAGGTCCCCTCCCGCGTTAGGCATTGGTCAGTAATGCAACTGTACATAAACACTTGACCTAAAGTGGATGATCTCTTTATCTGGTTGAAAAATCCTTAAATGGGGTAAAGCAACATTCAATTATAAATTATTTATTACATAAAGGAATCCCTCTCCTCCTTACCATTTTATTTTTTTTTAGACAGGACTACTGTGCTCGTAACTTATATTGATGCTATCAAAGAAGTGTGATGAATAGATTGAGTCCTCTCTATAAACCCATGCAGTTAACAAAATATGGATCACATGTTACTCGTACGGAAGTGTCCATATAAAAATTATGTGTGTACCCATAGGAAAAAAGTCTATAACACAAATAGGAAATGCACTTTAACGCTTCAACAAAGATGTCTTTTATCATTTCTAGAAGATAAACAGTACTCATTAGGTAATACAAAAAATATATGCAATACTGATAACAGAATTCAAACAAGTAGCATATAAAGATAAACTAAACTATCATTAAAAATATAAAAGATAACTCATATTCACACCTTACAGTCTATAAAAAGTTTTCATTTCTTAGTTTTTATTAGACATTTCAAAGAAACGTCTCAACTTGTAATTTCATGACATCCAGTCCTCTCAGTCCTTTGATTTTTAATTTTTTAAAGTAAAAATTTCATATCTATTTTTTTTAAAAATATGCATACCTGATATAAGTCTCTATATACTCTAACCAAAAGTTCATAAAAAGAAATAATCTACATAAGCTGATATCCTTCATTGTGAGTAGTTAGCTTTTTCTGCAAATATCGTAAAAATGAAGCGAAAAGTTTTTATTTGGATGTCATAACCACCTTTAACTAAATTCATAATTTGGTAGTAATTTTTTATGTTTATTAGAAATTTACATGCAAATTTTGGTGTTGGTTAAAGGTAGTTATGACATGCGTAGGAGTTATCTAACACAGCCACCCTCTTGAATTTTCCCATTACTCTAATGCTAATACGGACCGACAGTACCTTACTTTGTGACCCTATATCATTAAAAATACTATTGTATCATTAACCAACCAATATTTATCATTAAATTGGAACATAAGCCTAGTGATTCACGCAATTTTTAAGGGAAAAAATACTATCTGAAAATTTGATTTCATTGTAGGCCGCAAAACGGCCTTATAGAGAATGATCCTTTGCAGCCCTTCATACTTAAATGTTCTCCAAGGGACAGTGTGGATATCCAAAACAAACAAAAAAAGTCCTTCAGACTTTTCCGTTCAGAAGTTAATTGATTGTAAGTACACCCAACATCCATAAGAGGTCTAATAAAACAGATTAAAAATTAACAAAATTTATAGTCAACCCAGGTTCATCTTTGATGAAAGATTGAAATATGATGCATTTTCATAGATATACTTCTGATAAAGGAGTATTAACAACCTATCAATTTTTCTTTATGGAAAAAAGGGAAGAAATTTGCCATTTCCGTTTCAAATCTTTTACTTTTGGACAGTAATGAAATACTGGTATGTGCTTCTAGAACCATGTTAAATAGTGAGATGGTGTTCCAAATACAAACTGTTCTGAACGTGGTGTCCCACTTCAATATCTACAGCCCTGCAATGTTGGAAAGTTTCTTTAAATTACAGATCTGTTACTTTCAAAAGTAAAAAACTTATATTACTTTGATGATATTGACATTTGGCACCAATGAACCAATAAACAATACTAATTGCATTTCATAAATTTGGTAACATTAAATAAATTCTATAATGGAAGTATGGTCACATGACCCTTATGTCGCAAAGAATTGCAGAACACGATCAAAAAATAAAGTATATATGTCTCATATGCAGCCTGACATAAAGATAACTGACATACGAGGGGTTATAAAATAGTTCGTGGACTGAGGCTATAAAATTAGTACAATGTAGCCGGTGCTTTCAAAAGAACAAAGTACGGTATTAGCCAAAAAATGCCGGATGTCAGACCTGCTCCGTTCAAAACATTTTAAAAAGCTAAGAATTTTTAGATTCAAATGATATATAATTTATATATCTGACTTAAATTTATGCATTGGAAAAATAACGCTGAATACAGTACCTTTTATAGCAGAACGTCGAGATTTTACGAAGAATTTTGACGCGACGTCATACATTTAACGTGTACAATAAGCGTAAT
>NW_026920435.1:0-16945 GCF_032062105.1 Saccostrea cuccullata | reverse complement strand
TTTATATCTGGTACAGGTACATCTGAAGTTTGACACGACTGATGTGTGGGTATTTGACTGGGCGTAGTGCACGAACGATCTTTTATTGCCTTCACTACCGTTGGGCGACCCAGCTTGTTGCCACTCACTTTTATGTGATTTACTCGCAGAAATGTTTGTATTTGGGATTTCTGATATTTAAGTATGTCTTCCACAGTGGTATTAAATGATAACGGCAAGTCTGTGCCTTCATTACGTAGTGGTTCCATCGCATTGTTTGTAATATGGCGCTATGGAACTCTTTACCGGAAGTGTACATACCGTCCCGCATGAACGATAACTCGTATAAGCAAACATTACGAAAGGAGGGAATACTTTAAGACAGGTGTGAAACCCCCAGGGCATGCAGTTTCCTGCTCAGGCACTGCTAATCCCTATACACAGGAAATGATCGCGGCAAATACTTAATACACAAAGAAACAGAATTTGTCAAAGAAAACAAAAATATATGAATTTTTGTATTGAATATTTATTAATATAAACTATAATTTCGTCTGTGAAGTTTATCATTACACCTGCACATCCTATCTTATCTATTGAACACGAAAATCGAGAAATATTAAAATTAAATAGAAAGACATTGTATGAAAAAGTAAAACATGTTAATGTGAAGGTGAAAAACGATATTTTTTCTTGATCTCTTGTATAAAGTTCACGTGCTCAAAGTTAACTCTCGTCATCGAATGCTTTCCGGTCATTTGACAATTTGAGAAAAATGCCTGCACATTTATATAAAAGAGGGAAATACATTAAAGAAAATTAATTAATTAAATTAAATTAATTTGGGAACAGAACATAAACGATGAGAAATAAAGAAGAATAGAACTTTTTCTTGATATCTTGGATAAAGAAAATCTAAGTTCATGTGCCCACAACATGTAACTGCAAATGCTCGTCATCGGATGTTTTCCGGTAATTTGACACTTTAAGAGAAAGCCTAGGCCTGTACATCTTATATACAATAAATCGAAATTAATTAATAAACAATATGAAGATGTACATTTTTAAAAAGATGTACATCTTTTTTTTCCAAATGAATGCTGAAAATCGTTCATCGAAACTTAAACAGTCCGAGTTCAACATTTATACAGTTTGCATATAATATGAAGATTAAAAAAAAACTAATTAAAATTTCTAGTATTTAATTTTGTTTCTTGATAGATTCTTAATAACACAAAATAATTAACCAATTACAAAGACGTAACAATTTAATAAAATTTTCTATTCAATTTCAAAGATTGATATGTAATTTTAGAAACAAAAATAAACTTATTTTTTCTTAGTTTAAATTCTATTCATAGCAAAATTTATTAATAAACACACGGGTTTTTTTTTGTTTGTTTGGTTTTTTTTTTTTTTTTTTGTTACAGGAAAAATTCGCAAATTACAATTCGGGGAGATAACTCCCGTTTGTTTACGATACTAATTGTCAGTAATTGATCGATGATTTAACCGCGGCGGGGACAGGTAAGTGATGAATTTCCCGCGGAGGGAACGCGGTTTACCTGTCTACCTGGCCAAATACCGCGTTGTGATTATACCGCGGCGGGGACGCGGAGACCGGGATCCGCGTTGCCTGTACTGTACCTAGTAAGTAATTAAACAGTCTTGTGTGTACCTTCAGAAACAAATTTAAGAGCAATCCAAACTGTACTGTAGTTTTCAATTTAACTAGGAATCAAATTAACATGTACTTAAAAATTCAGTTAGAATAATACTTTTTGCAATTATATTTTTTCCAGTAAATACAAACTAAAAAATTCAGCTCTATTTCCTCTTGTGCTGCTATAAGCTTACTTTGATTCATAAAGCAAGAAAACTAGCAGATTGGATTGCTACTTTATAAAATTGAACATCAAAACTGCAAAGAAAGCAAAGTTGCAAACAGTGCAATTTTCAGCATGCTATACCTGACACCAATTGTTTGTATTTCTTGTTTATTCCTGATCACAAAAAAATAAACAAAAAGAACATTAGCAAGACAAAGGGGGATTTTCTAGTTTGGATGAAGTGTACAAAAGGGAGAGAGGCATGCAAACATGAACAGGTTTTTTGTTGAAGGCCATGTGAAAGATGAAAACAGATTCTTTGTAGCAACACAGAGGTAAAGAAAAAAGTAATGCAACCTCATTTTGTATTTTATGGAAAATAGGGGGCTACTATTTTTTTTTATAAAATGTTATTTAGAAAAAAAATAAGCAACTAACAATGTATGTTTATCTTAAACAAAAAGTAAAGATGTTTCTTTTAATTTTGAATAGAAAAGAAAGTCACAGAAGGTTATTTCTGTGTAAAAAGACAAAAATCATGCATATAATGTGTACTACATGACCACAATCTTATAAGACATGAAAAAATGGTGCAAGGACAGAAAGACAAATGGTGATTACATTAATTTATAAAACAACACAAGGAGGAACTGCATGACATGGCGGCAGACAAGATGTACCTTGGTCTGTGAGGAGTTGAAAATGAGTTGATGATGAAATGAGTAAATGAGTCGAAAATTCCTAATAAAAGAAAACAATTCAACTTTTATGACACACAGTCCCTAAAGTGCTGTATCAAGTTTAATGCCCTATCTTTAGTAAGGCTATTTCTTAGATAATTTATTTCTGTTCTAAAATTAATTTGCCATCACATAAACATTGTTAATTGTTGAAATGCTGTCATTTTAGTAAAAAGCAGTTTCAGCCACGAATCCACCTGATGGGAATGCAAATGCTATGGCCACAAAGCAGCAATTTCAATAACAATATCAATTCACTCAAAAGCTAATAACTGAGATAAATGGAAATGATCATGATCACAAATGAATGAAAATCAAGAGGTTTGAACTAAAGAGTGCTAATGAAGAGCCCTACAGCTATATAAGAGATGAAACACATAGAATGGATGAATGATTAAGAGATACATACCGTGGGCTGTTGTTGCATTTTATCATACAAGTTTTCCTGCAATTCAAATAATATTGATGTCATAATTAGCAAACAAAACAAAAAATTCTTGCACTACATGACCCAAAAAGAAATGAATTTTCAGACATCATTCTTCAAGAAAACTCAAGTTAATGCACATAGAATTATTAGCACTATAGATTAGTAGCATTTAATGGTGATCCATCTTTTTTCATTAAAAATACCGTACTAATTTACCTTCAGTTACTACAAATAAAATAACACTGCCTGATCTTGAAGCCTATATCTTACAAACTATAACACTAAATACTCACAAGGATATATTTACATATTTATGTCATACATACATCTGAACCACTCCTTCTTGGTTGAACCTCCTTTTTGGGTGAAGGGGTCACACCATGGAATGATGCAGTGCGCTTGACATTTGACCCCGGTCTTGGCGTGTAGTCATCAAACTGGTTGCCATGGCTACTGTGGGCTGAGTGATGTGAGGGGGTGGAGGGTGCAGATGATTGGCGGTGCTGAGAGACATTCACTTTCTGGTCTGAACCAGATCTATGGAGGTAAAAACGCACAAAGGTCAAGGGTCAACAGAGGAGAATAAGGAATTGACAATATAATGCACCTGCAAGAATTAATCATTGAATAACTGGTTTTAAGACAACACAGGGAAAAATTACGAATTTTTAAATTGGTGATTTAAAAAAATTATTCAATTTTATTTTATTATGAATGCCGTGATTATGATGATAGAACTTACAGTATTGATAGATAAAACATTGATGGAAAGATGGAAAGATTAAAGAATCTATTTCACTATCAGAAAGAGTTTCAGGGTTTTATCTACAATTAATCCTGTTTTTACACTATTTTAGGGTCTTAAAAGATCCACTTCCTAACATATATATTTTAAAAGTCTTTAAATAATTTAGTATTTTAACAGGCTTCTTTGAAATTCAGTCCTTGAGGTTATATATTTTTTTATGAAGATATTTTCCCCCAACATCAAGGCAATTCCAAATCTTTTCTAAGTGTTGTATAAGGGAAAATTCTCCACACTTCACTGGACATGAAGTAAAGTTTTCTATCAAAATACACACCCTGAAGAAACTACAATATGAGACAGAAACACACAACAAAAAGAGAGAAAGAAATTTTATCTAAGAACTACAATAGAAATAGATACATAAATAATATATAATTTAGGAAATATAGTAGAAATGACTACATAAATAAAAATTCTAATAGAATATGTTAAAATAATCTACAAAGGCAGTTTCTTTTAGAGCACATGCATTATTAATTTTTAGTTTCTTTTTTAAATAAAGGATAGTGTAAGTATGTCAACTACAGAAGAATCTAAGGGAAAGAACTATGAGAAATATCCTGGTCATCAGTTGTCTACCTTTTATGAGTTTTGTATGGTTTTCTATTTAACTGTGGATCATCAGACTGGGATGAACTATCACTCTGATGAACGGTCCGTTCTGACACTGAATCCCCCTCACTCCCCCCACTGATCCTCCGGGGCCGATGGTGCCCCTCCTCGATCCCCGGACTTTCTGACGTGGACTTTTTCTTCATCTTCTGGGCTCGACTTTGTATGGACTCCTCCTGGCTCTTGGAGAAGTTCTGAAGTTTCTGTAACAGTTTAGTTATCCCTGTGTTTCCCGGTTTCTTGTCCATGTCCAGCTGTCTGGCAGCCGAAGAACTAGAAATTTCCGACACATCACTCTCTGATCCATTGGATGGAGTTCTTCGTCTGTCATTGCCTGATGGCGACATGTTTTTGGTGGGAGTTCTCCTGCTTTCACTCACGTCTTCATTGCTGTTGGTCCTTCGAGACCTAGGAGGCAAACCAGCATGCTGATCACTTCCTTCGGTTCCTAACGAATTGGTACCAAAATTTGCACTGCTTTTGCTGGAGAATTTCTCCAAAAGTTCTGCCACTGTCCTTTTCTTTTCCGACTTTTCTGAAGCATCTGAAGGGGCAGGGCTACTGGGTCTGCTACCAGAGGAATGTCTTTTACTAGCATCAATGATGGGAATTCCATGTACTTCCCCAGTGGGGGAGTCCTTCACCCACGCTTTCTTAACTTCTCTCCTTTCTGGTTCCTTCACGTGACCAGACACATCTATATCTTTCCTCCACTCGTAGTCCTTACTCCTAGTTCTCCTGTGCGTCTGTGTTTTTTCTCTCGATATATCCTCACTCTTATTCAAATTGTCTTTGTCACTTGCCATTTTGGATGGCTGTTCTACGATATTATAAGAATGCGGACTAACACTTCCTGCACTAGGACTTGCTTGATTCTGATTCACATCCTCATCCTGTAAATCAGATGCTTTGAAGTCTTTGCTACGTTTTCTCCTATGGGTTTTCACTGGCTGTTCACTTGACTCCTGCATCCCGAGGCTACTCTGAGCTCTCGTGATGGCCATCAGCAAGGACTCTGATGACTCCACTGTAAAAGTCTCTGACAGTTGTGAGGTAGAAGGTCCTTTGCTCTGACTTCCTGACTGAGGTGACCGTTTGGACTCACTGGGTTGTGGCAGGCTTGGGGCAGATTCCGAACACTGGGGCTCCGTATGCAGAGTGGATTCCCTACTTCTTGGTCTCGTGTGAATTTTTGGCTGTTTGAATACACCATCTGTGCTGTTAACAGACTTTGATTTATCTGACCTAGATGGAGGTCTGTCTTGATCACTGGCACTGGATCCTTTTCGACTGGACTGTCTCTTGTCTTGTCGAGGAGATTTAATTCTCCGTTTCTGACGCTGATGATTGTCCTTCCGTCGTCGTGCAATGTCTGAACTTTCCGTAGAATCATGATCACTGTCTGTTCTGTTGCTGTCGGTGCTAGAGGCACGTTTACGTGCGGCTTGGGACAGGGCAGCCATCAGAATATCTGATGAGTTGGACTCTCCCAGAGACGATACTGCCTTTACATATATCCTTTAAGAAAAACAGAGATTTATTACAAACTGGAACAAAAACATTGCACTAAATACACTGTGGATAACATCAGGTTTAAAAAATTAAATTCATCTTGATTTTGTGTTTTATCAATTATACTGAGTTTTTTAAACACTCACTTATATGTTAAGTCAGGATTAAGACCATGGACGAGGGCAGCCAAACCATTGATCATGGCTACTGGTTTGTCATCCACATATACTCTGTATCCTATAAACAAAAACATTCCATGCATTATCAATATCCAAAAGTGTCAATGTATTTATTACACCAAAAAATTTTCATTTACCCATGCAGCACTTGTATACATACCAAGAAGTGGTTTGTTAACTTCTTTACATGAAGAGTCTAAGATTTTCGAAGGACCCCAGGATAGAACGATGGAGTTTTCTCCCTTGTGCTCCATATGCAGACTCCTGGGAGGGGTGGGGCAGCCTAGCTGAGGGAAGGAGTAAAAGTACTGCTCCTCCTCCTCTGAGGGGTAGGGCGAGAGGGAATGGGGGACCGTTGCTAAAATGGAAGAGAATCATTAGATAGTGAAAATACATTGAAAATAATCTCACTCCAATACATCATTGACATGTCTTATTTCTATATTCAGCACTTATTATTTTCAGCTTTTAATTTCATGGCATGACAAAACATGGAAGAACTCTGATCTAAAGATTATTTTTTTAATAACCTATTCGAAAAGAATTTCAAGAAACCTACCCCATCTAGAGCCAGTATAACTGGTCTCCTCACAGCTGGAGCTCTCATCTTCCTCATACCCTGTGACTAACAATGTCTGATCCGCATCTGTAATAAAAATTTTATATGGATATCAAATTAAATGAACACTCAAAATAAATAAACTTCAAAGCATCCAGAACTTAGCATGAGAAATCTATTCTGATCTACATATTCTAATACTGACCATTATTGATGGAGTCCATGCCTGCGGTCATAATGCCACTTTGGAACACAACACTAGACACTGACTGTAGAGCCTGGGAGAGCTGGGCAACCTATGAACACATTATAAACTAAGTAACTAGGTGATAAGTCTTGGTTTGTTACAATATTGAGATATGTTTATATGTCTGGTTGCAGCTTACAATATTGCGGTTTGTTTATATGTAAATATGTACAGATGACAAATACAATATTAAGCGTTTGTTAAAAAATAAATCTGAATTCAGCTTTCAATATTGAGCTATGTTTATATGTACTGTACAGATTACAATACTAAGCTATGTTTATTAGTCATGTTAGTCTGGATACATCTTACAATCTTAAGATTATTAAGTCTAGTTTATGTCTGGGTATACCTGGTTCTGCAGACTGGCACAGGTCTTCTCTAGCTCCCTCTGTCTCTCCTCCTCCACCGACGACAGAGACCCCAGCCTCCCACTGTCACCCTGACGACCACCCCCTCCGATCCTCTCCAGCGTATTCTGTATCTCCTGACTGTAGTTATAGCTGTCGTCATGGTGACTAGAATCCAGGGTGTTCCGGAACTGCTGGGAGTTGAGGACTTCCGACTTCCAGCTCTGGAGGGATTGGACTTCCTTCCATAGACAGCGGATGGCTTCCATTTGGAGTCCTCTTAAATGTCTTTCTTCATCGTATAGTTTCCGCTGCCTAAAAAAAATTTTCAATTAAATTAAAACTCATGATGATGTACTATCATTTTGGAATTCATGACGGAAAATGCATACCAATGTACTTAACTATGGTCATATTGATGCTAAATCAACAATTAATTTTTTAACCTCAGGATCATATGATACAAGTCCCTTGTTTTCAGCATTCATATTGCCTTACAATAAGAATAATTATTTCAAATGTGTCTTAGTTTCACAGCCTATGAGCTAAATCTAAGAAATGTAAGCTACTCCATACCTATCAAGCTCAGACCTGAGCACCACTATATGATCCTCCGCACGGCGAGCTCGGATCTCCTTGCGTACTGACACCACCTCAGGGTTATGTTCCCGAGCCCAGAATCCTCGCCATGTTGCCTGTATTAAGGTTGCTGCCCTGTGGTCTGGAAGAAAATTGTTACAGTATTTAGTTCATAAGATTATATAGCAATACTTGAGCAATTACCACATTTTTGTCCTGTTATTACCAAGTTCAAGACTATATCATAAAAATAAGGTATTGCAAGTGATCTACAGTGGTTTGAGATTTGGTGGATTCTCATTTCTGAATTATCTAAACCTGAAATTGTCCACACTGGACAAATCAATGCATTTGAGTATTTTCTATTTCATAGTAATTAATAATTCACAAAATCAATTGAAATTGTCAATCAACATGATAAATAAATTGTTAGTATGAAATAAATTTATTTATGTGTTTATAAATAAAAACAAATAAAATAGATCTGCGTTTTGTTGGAGGATTCAGTTCCTACCTCTGACAGTTTTATTATACCACGGCATATTGCCAACTGAAGTTGTTTTCACAAATCAAGCAACAGATTAAAATTCACGATATATCCATAGGACGCTAAAAAATCACATCGTCCTCCACTTCCCACAAAAAAAACACTTAAATCACTAGATGAACATTTGTGAATTAGAAATTCTTTTCCTCATGTGTTTACAGTACTAAAATGCAAATCTCTGTTAAGAAAGGTCGGAATCAGAAGGCATTTTGACATGGTCAAAACAACGACTATGAAACACAGTTACACCATAACTTGGGGGATTAATAGGGGCTTTAATCCTGATTAAGGTTATTTAAAAACACAAAATCCTTAACAATGAAATGACAGATACAAATAAACTGTCAAAGAAAAAAGACATCACCATTTTTATATATTTAAAATTCAAATCTTTCAATCCTTATAAAAAGCTAGATTGGTTAACATGGTTAAATTTAAAACTGATTTAAAATTTAAATGAACTTTTAAGATTTTTAAAGTATCATATATCCCTATAGAGAGACTCTTTGAAGTTTAATCCAAACATTTCTGTTATGAAACCCAAGATTATCAGTGATTATCCAATTAAACAGCCTTTGTTAATAAGGTTCTTGGCTTTATGTAGAATATAGTTCTCTCATAAGGTCTGTGACAAAACCATTCACTATATTTTTGTGTCTTACCTAATTGGATCAAAAGTGGTCTGATTTTAAGATTAAAAGTTTACTTTTACTATGACGTTATACCAGTAGAAGTTAGCTATCACGAAAATGGAAAATGTTTTCTGTTGACCTAATTCTAATTGCACCAAATATCACAAAGAACAACTGTTGCTAATAATATGATATTCCTGTGAAATGTTTTTAAGGCTTTAACATGTTAATAAAAAAAATTTTAATTGGCAATATTAAGTTAAATCAAAAGCATATTCATTTCAGATTTTTTTCATTGACAAGCAAAATCAGAAGATATATATATACTTTCATCATGTTCATATGTATCAAACATATGCACATATGCAGAAAAAAAGTCCCAAAATCTTTCATTCCTCTGAAAATACACTATAATATGGACCACATACCATACACATAAGAGTAGTATTATCATACAAATACATACAATCATGCATAGATCATGTAGATATGTCCTTGTCTATATGTTATGTTGGCAAATGCATGTATGGCTATAGATCTATACTAATTAATGTGTTAATACCTATTTCGACTGATTGAATTCATGAAAACTTCTGATAATTCAAGCTAATACAATGAGAATTTTTCCCAAAATACAAATTAGTCATTTAAGGATGTACAACACACCTACCCCAAAAAATTCCTGTCGTTTAATTTTCGTTATTTTTGTATATTTAGTACATGACTATATCTACTGCATGTATGCATATTTTGGACAAAATCGTTCGAGTGGTTTTTGGACAGGAACTTCCGGAAGTTACCCCCCTTTAGTTGTTTACAAGGAGAGAAAATTTTTAATCAATGAACTACTTAAACCTTGATTTTCAATAAAACCAGGTTAGATATAAATGTCAAATTTCATTGGCTTATTCTTTTAACCATTTAACACAAAAACATAATCATCTTTTTGATATACATATCATCAAAACAATTTTTAAAGACCTTAAACTGAAAAACTATGAATTTTCTAAGCCTTGAAAATTGCGTATTTTTCAAATTCAAAATTTTTTTGAGAAAAAACCTGTCGTTTAATTTTGGTAAAAAACTTTCTTTAGGTAGCTGGTAGTAAAAATAATCTTCATAATTTTTTGTATAATTTTTCTACGACCAGTTTTGATTTAATAGCGGAAAATTACCCCCTCCCCCTTTCTCAATAAATCACGTTCCCGCGTCTTTCAGACGGGGGTCGATCACTTTGTTATATGAATCTGCAAATACACATTAAAAAATTAAATTGGAATATTGCTTTTGCTTCAAAAATATATTAACTTACAAATTTAAAAGTTCTCATATGTAAAGCGTACTTAAATGTAGATTTTTAGGCAATTTTTGAATACCCCTATTACCCCCACCCCTTCCTTTTTTGCGTCGCAGACCATTAGCGTTTGACGAAACGTCGTTTACAGTGCAAATATACTGGTATTTCGTCAAGAATCCCGGAGGTATGCATTAGTTTTTAAATTCATGAATGCAGAATAAATATTGACTACTGTTTTTATATGTATCAGGAAAAAATTACTGAAAGATTTTAGTGTTTAGTCCATATACTGTACGTATGCGTTATGCATTCCATATCACATGAAACCTGGATACGAATTCAAGTTTTGTTGAACTTGAATATGTTGATTTTAATTTTATTTCTTTAATTTTATTCATTAAAAAATGGTGTATGTTCGACTCTCCTGTGATATAAATGGAATAATTGTAGTTTCTTTCATGTCATTATTTCAAACGAGACAGTATGTGGCTGTGGGGATACATCGACATTTGCATTAGATGTACATACACCCCTCATGATAATATTGTACGCATTTCTTTCAATGTCGTCGCTTCTAAAGTTAAAATGAAAATTCCGTATTCGTCCACATTAACTTCAAAATATCAAACATTAAACTCTTCATCTATTTCAATTTATATCAAAATCCCACATTGATATTTTTTTTTTAAATCGTACAGGCTACGTTTTGTTTTGATTCGAGGAAATGCGAACCGACATTGTTGACAGAAAGTCAAAGTTACGATTTGCTGCAATAGGATATTCATAAATGCAGATAATTTCAGTACAAGTGAACAATTCTTTTCAATTTTATACTTACATTGTGTATATGAGGTCTACAGTATTCAATTCTCGGATTTATCACGTCTTGCTGTAAATGTATCTGATTCTGTGGAAAACCGTGAATAAAGGGAGGAAAATAAACATCTCCTACATTTTCAGAGTTGTTCCTCTTTGATCAGTAAGGGTCTGAGAACAACATCGATTTTACATTGTAAAAAGTTTTTTGTTTATAATATTTATTGTTGTTTTATTTAATCAAAGAAGAAAAACAATATTTATATCGTGTATGCACAAATTGTAATGAAGACCATTAATCGGAATGTTATATAGCCAGATGTACATAATGAGAATTTCGGCAATGTAAAATAAAATTTTCAGAAGATAAAAAAATGCTGCGCTTTGATCAAAAATACAATTTATTGTATATGAAATGAAATGAAATAAACATTAAGGGATGGTATTTTATATCTTGTTTTTTACGGAGTTTAATCCGGTTAATTAAAAAAATACTTATTGATTGAGTATGGTATGCACAATCACAGCCAAGCCCCATATCTCAATTTTCTTTCAGGATTGATATACATCGGGATCGTTTTACTCGTCGTTTTGACGCTTTATATTTGACGTTAAATTTGACGTCACGTCAAACGTTCAATTGAAATCGCAAGAGTTATCTCCCCCAGTGTGTTGTACGTCTTTAAACAAACATGAAAATAAAGGCCATCAAGTTTCCATGGAAACAGATTGCAGCTTCGTCTGTGTCTGCTTAGCAACAACTGCCATTACTTCTAATATACTGGAGTTCTATATTACCAGACTGTGTGCAATAAACCCACATAAAAAATAGAAATATTGCCAATATTGGAGATAGAAGAGACAGTTTTGTAACTAATCGATGTCACAACAGACTTAGGTTTGGCTCATAAGTTACGTAATTTAAAATAATAACCTTGAACATGTCGAAGAAATTCATTCAAAATGCTCAAGCATGCTCTTCAGACCAAGAAAACAAGAAGAAACAAAAATTAAGCCAAGTACGGAGTAGTCTGTTCAAATATTAAGATTAGTGCAGACTTTTAAATATCACCTAAATGTATCAATATGCCCTACATTTGATACTTAAATGATAACAAAAAATTGCAACCCCTTTGAACATGTTGAAAACTTATGGACATTATACATTTGAAACTGCTTCAAATTTTGAAAAAAAAAAAATTAAATCTTACAATTTATTCCTCAATAAATCAATTCATTCAGTTGATATTATAAAGACATTCAAATTTTCTTTTATGCATGTTTTCAATCAATCATTTGGTGTAAGTTTGTTGCAAAAAATTTTGATAATAAATAAGACAAGGTTATCTGAGCTGAAGTTGCTAACATTGAAAACTCATTTTAGATCTCCATTTATCAAATTTTTCACAAATCCTGCTTTAGAAATGGGAACTTGTAAGCACTTCACAATATGTTGTGTTCTCAACTTAATACAAAAACTTCTGAAAATTAATAGTATGCAGGTGATTTTTTGACTCTCAAAGCAAACTAACTTCTTAGGAAATTCACTCCCATGTCAACACAGTCATTCAAAGCAATTGGAAACAAATTACTGCAGAATTTAGTGTTCCTAAAATCTTTTTCTTAACCACCAAGTTTTAATCATCATGAATTTCATTCTAATAATCAACACAAGGTCTTGCAGTTTCAAGAATGGTACTGAAAAAAGCAGAATAGATATGAAGCAACAGTATAAATGCATAAAAATTACGACATCAGTATATTGTCAAATTTCACACTGTCGAGGTATATTCCAAGAACAGCCCCCTTTCTTCCATTAATTTCATAAAATGTAAACATGGCTACTATCTTGCTTCATAAGGGATAGAAAATGAAAACCATATCCAACACACAATCAAAAAATCAAAGCATTCTTTTTCTCTTTTTTTTTTTGGTCAACTGTCAGAATATATTTTAATTAAGCCCCTATGCCGAAGAAAAAAGCCTTTCTATCTATCAGTCTGCAATCTATTAATGTCATAAATATACACTAATACAAATACAAAGGAATCATGAGAGAAATTTGCCATATATTTATCTATCTTCAGCATATTTAGCAGAAATAATGGAAAGGTATGAAAGAAAATTGTCATATTATTAACATGTATAATTATCTAATGTTCAGCATGTTCAGCAGCAATGATGGAAAGGTTTTAAATAACAATGATGTCAACTGGTCACATATATACGTCATAATTTCCAGAATTGTTCACCCAGAGTACATGAAGCTTGTACGAATTGCAATTAATGCATGACAATACATGACATAAATTGTTATTTATGGAGAGGTGCTAGACATGTCATTTCTGCAGGTCAGTCTGCACTTATATCATCTCTGCATCAACTTCAGTACTTTGGAATGGCAAATCCATAAATACTGTCCATCGACCATCATTAAAGGCATGACAGTTGGAGATAATTTCAAAGATTTTATGTCTGTCCTTCAATTAACCTGACCTATAGTCAATATTGGGAATTACTCATTTCTGTCCCTGATGCAATACATTATTGATGGATTCATTTCACAAACCCTTAGGGCAGTCTTTTGAGTCTTTTATTTGTACTAAGCCTTTTAAACAAAAAATTGCTTTACAATATGCTGGTGTATGTGGGTAGGGAAACTGGACATTGGCCAAAAACAGTCTGTGGCAATAAAAACATGCCAACATTTGTAAGATATAGGTATACATGTATGTATTCAAATATAGAGCTGACTTAAGTTGCCTGTCATCATGTTTTGTGGTGAAGCGGGGTAACATTGTGGTAGCTTGCAATCACACCATGCAATACTGGGACTGCCTTTAGTGCTGATGTCATATGGTCGTCTGAGGTGCTTAACTTCTAAATGTTCAGTAAAAAATAGAGACAAAGTACCATTGAGGGTTTAGAAATTTCTAACACATTGTGTACACATACAATGCCATACTGTAAGAATTACATAAATTTAGTTACAACTCCATAATAAATATTTCTATTAAAAAGCAAAATGTCTCTGTATCATTATTTGAAGTAGATGGGTTTCCAGAAATATTAACCAACTTTCCTTATAAACCAATTAATTTGAATCGATCAGATGTAAAATGTTATTTCACCCTCACCTGAAAATGATAACGCATTCCATAATATACTAACACTGAGGGACATAATTACCTGCATCTAAGGTAGCATCACTACTGGGTCTGGAGAACACTCCTGAATCTCTGTTTCCCTTTGACTTAGAATCTGTCCTTCTTGTTCTCGAAGACACTTTATCACTAGGTTCAGAATATTTGCGAGGGGCATATCGCCCTTTGGTGTAGTCCGATTGCGTACGTGAAATAGGAGCACTATTTTTACTAGACACCGGTATACTACTGCGATCTGCATTGTCTTTTTTACTCTGCGCTGCTTTGCGTTCTGTTCTCTGTGATGCACTCCACCTGGCAGATGACTTCCGATCATGTGAAATATCCTTAATCTTTGAAATATCCTCCACTGGAATATTTTCCTTGGGAGGAGGATTTAAAATCTGTTCGATTTGCGACACTTCCTGACTGGTGTCATAGTCATGAGCCTGTGCCGTGGGCGGAGTTTTCTTTTTTGTTCCCAAAGCGGGCTCGTTTCCCGATTGCGTAGGAGGGGACACTTGAAAACTATGCTTAATTCCCTTGAACACATCAGTATTTAGAGGTTTAATTGGTCGACGGTCGTACGCATCATAGCGTGACTCCCCTGACGTCGCAGGCCTATTGTCAGTCTGCATATAAAACGGGTAGTTGTTGAGGGGGGCTGAACTGGTTACAGCTGGCGCCGTCATCGGTCTGTTGGGGGTGGGGGCGATTTCTAGAGGTAAGTAGGTTGATTCTGAATCCAGCAGACTAGTTTGACTCTTGACATCATCTGAGAAAATAAAAGGCTTGGCTCATTTCGAGGTTATAAAGATTTCAAAGACACTCAATTTTAAGACCTATAGATTATTATGAAAAAATACACAGAAAATATGGTTATAAAGGACACACTTAAAACTGAATTCAATTCGATGATTCTAGTAAAAAGATTTTCATTCCCTGTGTGATTTTAACATATATAAAGAATTAAGTTAACTTTATAATGATTGCAGCAGAGTCAATTTGTCCCTAGCATTTCAATGTTGGTATGCTTTACTGTACGATCCATTTAAATTGGAGGAAATTCATGATGACATTGCAGAATTAAAAAAAAACAAAAAATCAGTTCTCAATTGCTATCAGATGCACAAGCAGCTTAAATAATTGAAATTTGTTCCTATTGATTTACAGAACAAATAGATATCATTTTCAAATCAAGCCATGATTTACACAGAAAAGGAAATTGTAATTTAATCATCTTGGTTATACTCATGGGAATAACACTTTGTTGACATTCATCAGCGTTAAAAAAAACATCCTGTTGATTTGTTGGCCTCCAGATAAATTTGTACCTTATATAAAAATTGTATCTAATACAGGTTAGTTTGAGCAAATTCTAATTATTGCTGACAAGTATATATATGGATTTCTTTTCAACGTTTAATATCTATTTTCATTAATATAAAAATTCACAAGCATGATCATTTATGAAAATATAATAAATAAACAAATCATCATGATTTTGTATTATTTCATTGAACCTTTCCAAGCATCATCGGGATGGAAAATTAACACTATAGAATTTATGAATAAATGATGATTTTATACAAAATAACACTTGTACAGTTTTTTTTTTTACCTGCATCGACACTGACATCTTGTAATAGCCATCCTACTTGATGTCCACCAGTATTGATTCCTTTCTGAAGTCCGAGTAACACACTTCTTTCATCTAAAAAACAAAAATACATAACTATATTAACGAAATTCTTTGTACAGACTTCAAATATGCAGAGGTTGATTGACACATATTTCAGAAAAAAATAAATTGAAAAAAAAAAATACATAATAATAATGAAAATGTCAAATTCACTGTTAATAACTTCCTAATTTTATTTTTTAGAAGATCCTCAAATGACACGTAAATAAATTAGAAGTTATCATTATTTAGTTTTTCTATATTTACTTCGATCAATTTAAATAAAGTTGACAAAAGTCTGAAATTTAGTTTAAGTTCAACCCAATATCCAAGTTTCCACCAAAAATAACTCACAAGCAAGTCAAGTCTTTGGACCACAGAATATCACTGACGAGTGAAAACCCACCCACAGCACACAGATCAGTATGACATACCTGCGAGGACTGACCCACTAAATTAAACCCTCCCCAAACTCATTAACTGCTGGGGCAGATTATCACAGCTAGTGTTTACTCAGCAGGTCCTAATATACCTATCTTTTACTTACCTGGAACAAAGAACCTTAAGTCCCACTTATCCAAACATTATGCAAACCCAGACAAAAAAAATTTTCATTAAAACACAGTTGATCACAAATCCTTGGGTTTTATCTTCTACCCAAAATGAAGAAGCCTCTGGTATAACTTCAATCTTATGTAATACTTGGTTAGCTGTGGTATAAGCCTTTAATCTAATAGAAGGGGTGGTGACAGGTACATCTTTATTTTTAAAAACTTATCTGGCATTTAGTCTAATCAATATCTGAGTTACCCCTTCTTACAAGAAATCGTAAATTTATAAGGCTGCTACTAGAGGGGACTACAATTATCAATGTGATCAACAGCACATATAAATCAAAGACATCCAAAATGTGTCAGTACATAATCGAAGACATCCAAATGTGCAATATGGAGAGATATCAATGCATTTGGCTTTATTACTCTTTAGGGTTCAAAAACCTTTCTC
>NW_026920434.1:0-16678 GCF_032062105.1 Saccostrea cuccullata | reverse complement strand
TTTTCGAAAAATATGACACCCTTATGAAGAATTATAGTAACAGAGTTCAATTTTTGGCAGTATGTACATGTAAATGGGGAATTGCGTAAACAAAATATGTATCACTTATTTTGAATAATTGAAAAAATGAAAGTTACTATAAAATGCTCATTAATTTAAATTCAAACTGAATATTAGCGTTATCGTTTTAATAATAGAAGCCAATTTAATATATTTAACAATATTTTGATCAAAGAGAGTGTGAGGACGTCTTTAAAAAGTGCGGTTTATTTGATCCGAAATCTTTGTCTTATAAATCTTTCTAACGCTTAAGTAAACATTCGTTTTTAATATCGCAATATAATTCATAAATAATTATACTGAATATATTTTGTTGAAATTAACGCAGTTTTTTATAACAAAACATAAGATTTTTTTTAAAAGGGGGGGGGGGGGCAAATAATATTCCTGATTAATTTTGCATTGTAAATTTAGATACCTGTAGCTATCTTATCACACACAAATTGGTATTCTTTTAAAATCAATAATTAATCTTTGAAAACAAAATATAAGCTAGAAAAATAAATAAATTAAATACCCCCCTCTTTCGACTATCATCGCAAGTTAAAAAAAAATTTGACTAGAGAAAACTCTACGACCGGGCGAAAATGTATGAGGAGGGATGTCTCTTTTATAAAATACAACTTTCAGCCGTAGGGTATACCGTTCCATTAAACTCGAAAACTAAGCATCTTTTTCTAGGATTGTCACTCCACTATAAGGACTTAAAAGAAATATTTTAAAGGAGTGACAATTAATTTCATTAAAAGCGAAAACCAGCAGATATAAATAAAATAACTATATCCAATGTTTTAATCTATATCATAGCAATATAACATCCTTTTAATGAAATTACAAATTGCTTTCATGTGCACAACCAATATTATATCTAAGATGTTGACATAATCTACATTTTCCCCATCTTTTTTATAACTTCTAAACTTGAAAGAAAAACACTTTTTTTACAATACAATTAAAATATTACAAAATGAAAAAAAAATTATAACCATGACAGCCTATACACAAGCATATACTGTAAAAGCACAAATATTCATGGGGGATTAAATTTCGTTTATTTCGTTGTGAACAATTATCAACGAAATTAAATCCCACACAAGATTTTATATGACTATATATTGGATAGGCTTACTCTCAAAACAACGAAATTAAATGCCAACGAAACTATTTTTGATGACAAATCAACGAAATTTTATCCCCACGAAAATTTGTGCTTCTACAGTATGGATGTATATTCCAGATATTTAATTTTCTTAACTTTTCCTCCCCACTCAGCAATAAACAAATTATCTTTATTCACACATAAACGAAATGGATCCTTCAAATCACAGTTATCTATATAACGGAGGAACTGTCCGTCCTGGTCTAGGATGTGGATACAGTGGTTATCACTGTCTGCTGTCAGGGTCTGACTCTGGCTGTCTGCTGTGATGCCATAAGGTTCAAATGGTTTGTTCTTAGTTGCAGAACGATGACCAGTGTATCTAAATCGGAGTTTTCCTGCTTTATTTACAACCACTACAGCACCAGCTTCACAGTCAGCCACACAGATATCCTGGTTTCTGTTCTCAGTGATGTATTTAAGCTTGTCATTTCCTGAATACAGCGGTTTACCCTCCTCATCAAACTGGATTGTTTGTTTCTTTGTGGAGCCTGAGTAACGGACAACTTTGGATTGTGTTTGATCATCACTGTACATGGTAACCAGGAGATCACCAGAGGAGGTGACACAGAGATTTTTAGGTCTCCAGCCCTGTAGTCTGATCATCTCCTCTGTCTGTCCTTTCTTCACTGTATTCACAGTCCTTGTTTTCCCATCAGAGTACACTAGATCCCCATCACCTGTCAATACTATATCACCTGGCCATTCCCCTGATTTTGTTTTGATTGTCTTGATAAGTGAACCTTGAATGTCAAAGCATTTCATATCACTGACGCTATGCCTACTTGTCCAGACTTCTTCTTCACTTAGACAGGCAACAGAGCGGAGGTTTTCATACCCAGTATCTATAGAAATGATAAGTTCTGGTTCTTCCAGCAATATTCTGCTTGACTTTTCTAATTTCTTAAGTTGGTATCCATTTTCTTCTGTTGTGGTAGATAGTGATGCAAGTGATCCAAACAACTTGTAAAGTTGATCTCTATCTACTGGTTTGGGATTAAACATTGCAAGTTATACTGTGCTTTAGGAGGAAGTTAACTGAATTCTTTGTTCCTGGAGCTGTATTCTATGTCATATGACATTTCATTTGATTCTTCAATTTCCTTCAGGTTGAGCAGAGTTTGTTCAATAAGAGACTGTGTTTGTTTTATTTCTTCTGCATGTTTCTTGAGAATGTCAATGTGTTTTTCTTTTAAACCATCAATTTCTTTTTTCATGGCATTGATGACATTGTCAATTTCTCTGTGCCATTGCTTTCCATTTTCTGTCACTGCTGTTGTAAGTTTCTCAACACTCCCCATTGAAGTTAGCCATTTGTCCAGATCATTTGTCATTTCTTCGTATGTTTGAGAAATTATGTTTTCCAATTCCGCTGTCTCTTTTGCGATATCATTTTTCTTTGAGTTGAATATTTCAGCGGTAATTAAGAAATCGTGTCCTTTATGCTGTTGTGATGCAGAGCATAAGGAACAAACAGGAATGCCACATTCCTTGCATTTTAATTCGCAAGTTTTGGTTGGATGTGTTGCACACTTTGGATAAATCAAGGTTGATTTTCTTTGTTGGAATGGGACAATTTTATGTTTATCATATTCATCTGCAATGTGTTCTCCAATACAGGGTTTACAAAGGTTGACATGACAGAAATCACAGTACATCTGTACTATAGCTGTCTCACAAAGGTCACATCTGATCACATCCTGGGCACTGAGGCGAGGATCCATAGTTTCTGCAGACGTTCTCACAAATCAAGAAATGTTTTAGTATTAAAATTGGTTGTGTCTAAATATCACGAGCCTGAGGTATACATGAATATTTATGAGGTGAATCTAAAGAAAAAAAAGGAATCCGATCTATCATTTTATTCCCGGAATTTTTTCATTCATATACACACATATTATTACAAAGCTAATTGTAGTCCTTGATCTGGGAAAATTTTGATCACAAAAAGGAAAAAGTAATTTGCACAATGTATTCTTTTGTATTGTTTTCATTTCAATAAATACAGCGCGATCACGGGCGCCTGTGAGCTCGATCATGAGCTCATATCCTATTGAAAAAAATGTATGGGTCATTGTATTGAACAAGATTTATTACTTAAATTAAACTATATTCGTTGATATTTTGATTATTATTTGTGTTACAATAACAACACGATTTAATTAAATAATCCGACTTATTCTTTGTCCGAATTATTTTGAATGATTTCGCGCGCGTTCCTAATGTAAACAATCCCATGCCATCATGCCGCACATTGCTACATTTGATGAGTACCAAAAGTTAGAATCGTTTATTGAAAATTTAGAACGGGACACAACATCGCGGTTCATCACACAGAGGATAAGTAACAAAAGACACTTCAGTTTGCAACCCGGAGGTAAGATTTACTTGCGCTTGCTGTGAATATTACTTAAATGGAGGCTACATGACATAAGCCCATAGTTTTCCAGCCTCTATAAAGTTTGCAAAAAATTAATAAATTACATCTAAATAGGTCGAAAATACGATACGCCAGGTAAGTGACCAGAACCCTATGCTATTGATATGGTCTTCTGAGTACTACAGGACAGGTAAGAGATCAGTACCCTAGGCTATTGATACAGTCTACCGAGTACTACAGGACAGGCAAGAGACTGAACCCTAGGCTATTGATATGGTCTACCGCGGATCACAGTACAGGTAAAAAATCAGTACCCTAGGCTGTTGATACAGTCTACCAAGTACTACTCAAGACAGGTATGAGTCCAATTCTCTAGGCTATTGATACCGTCTACCAAGTACTACAGGACAGGTAAGTGACCAGAACCCTAGGCTATTTATATGGTCTACCGAGTACAGCAGGACAGGTAGGAGATCAGTAATCTAGGCTATTGATACAGTCTACCAAGTACTACAAGACAGGTAAGAGTTCAATACCCCAGGCTATTGATACAGTCTACCGAGTACTACAGGACAGGTAAGTGACCGTACCCTAGGCTATTGATACAGTCTACCGAGTACTACAGGACAGGTAAGTGACTGAACCCTAGGCTATTGATACGGTCTACTGAGTACTACAGGACAGATAAGAGTCCAGTACCCTAGGCTATTGATACGGTCTACTGAGTACTACAGGACAGGTAAGAGATCAGTACCCTAGGCTATTGATACGGTCTACCAAGTACTACAAGACAGAAAAGAGTCCAATACTATAGGCTATTCATACTGTCTACCGAGAACTACAGGACAGGTAAGAGTCCAGTACCCTAGGCTATCGATACCGTAGACCGAGTACTACAGGACAGGTAAGTGTCCAATACCCTAGGATTTTGATACGGTCTACTGAGTACTACAGGACAGGTAAGTGACCGTACCCTAGGCTATTGATACGGTCTACCGAGTACTACAGGACAGGTAAGTGACTGAACCCTAGGTATTGATAGGGTCTACTGAGTACTACAGGACAGGTAAGAGTCCAGTACCCTACGCTATTGATACGGTCTACTAAGTACTACAAGACAGGTAAGTGACCAGAACCTTAGGCTATTGATACAGTCTACCGAGTACTACAGGACCGGAAAGTGACCATAACCCTAGGCTATTGATACGGTCTATTTAGTACTACAAGACAGGTAAGAGTCCAATACCCTAGGCTATTGATACGGTCTACTGAGTACTACAAGACAGGCAAGAATCAAATACCCTAGGCTATTGATATGGTGTACTGAGTACTACAGGACAGGTAAGTGACTGTACTCTTGGCTATTGATAGAGTCTACCGAGTACTACAGGACAGGTAAGTGACCAGTACCCTAGGCTATTGATATGGTCTACTGAATACTTCAGGACGTATAAGTGACAAGTACCCTAGGCTATTGATACGGTCTACTGAGTACTATATTACAGGTCAGAGTCCAATACCCTAAGCTATTGATACCGTCTAACGACTACTACAAGACAGGTAAGTGACCGAACTCTAGGCTATTGATACGGTCTACCGAGTACTACAGGACAGGTAAGAGACTAGTACCCTAGGCTATTGTTATGGTCTACCGAGTACTACAGGACAGGTTAGTGACCAGAACCCTAGGCTATTGATACGGTCTACTGAGTACTACAGGACAGGTAAGAGATCATTACCCTAGGCTATTGATACAGTCTACCAATTACTACAGGACAGGTAAGTGACTGAACCCTACGCTATTGATACTATCTATCGCGGACTACAGGAGAGGTAAAAAATCAGTACCCTAGGCTATTGATACGGTCTACCGAGTACTACAGGACAGGTAAGTGACTGAACCCTAGGCTATTGATACGGTCTACTGAGTACTACAGAACAGGTAAGAGTCCAGTACCCTAGGCTATTGATACGGTCTACTGAGTACTACAGGACAGGTAGAGTCCAGTACCCTAGGCTATTGATACAGTCTACTGAGTATTACAGGACAAGTAAGTGACTGAACCCTAGGCTATTGATACGGTCTACTGAGTACTACAGAACAGGTAAGAGTCCAGTACCCTAGGCTATTGATACGGTCTACTGAGTACTACAGGACAGGTAGAGTCCAGTACCCTAGGCTATTGATACAGTCTACTGAGTATTACAGGACAGGAAAGTGACTGAACCCTAGGCTATTGATACGGTCTACCGAGTACTACAGGACAGGTAAGTGACTGAACCCTAGGCTATTGATACGGTCTACTGAGTACTACAGAACAGGTAAGAATCAAATACCTTAGGCTATTGATATGGTGTACTGAGTACTACAGGACAGGTAAGTGACTGAACTCTAGGCTATTGATATAGTCTACTGTCAGAGTACTACTGGACAGGTAAGAGATCAGTACCCTAGGCTATTGATACGGTCTACCAAGTAGTACATTACAGGTAAGTGACTGAACCCTAGGCTTTTTATACAGTCTATTGAGTACTACAAGACAGGTAAGAGTCCAATACCCTAGGCTATTGATACGGTCTACTGAGTACTACAAGACAGGCAAGAATCCAATATCCTAGGCTATTGATATGGTATACTGAGTATTACAAGATAGTTGAGTGACCAGAACCCTAGGCTATTGGTAAGGTCTACCGAGTACTACAGGACTGGTAAGTGACCAGAACACTTTCAAATATTTAGAATAAAAAGTTTGTGTTTTACAATTGCATTTGCATTTTTTATATTGAAAATTATGTCACACTTTTTAAATGTTACATTTTAGATGTTTTATCTTTAAACGGTCACAAAATTCTTTGGCAAGATTGTCAAGAAACAGCTAGTCCTTCTGTTGAATTTGATGGCACTCCTTACATCAACATAGGATGGATGGTAAAAGAATGTCACCATGGACCAGATAGACAGAGGAGAGCAAAGGAGAAAAAAAAACAAAGACGTGTAAGTTGTCTTTACCCCTGGTAAATCGCAAAATAATGTTGTCCCGAATAAAAGTTGGTTTACAGTAAATGATAAATGACACTATTCAACAAACCTTGAATAGAACTGTAGAAATATAACTGAAATACATGTACCCGGTATTGTAAATATAGATAAATTGTGTTTGAGAGATCTTTAATAGTTACTGTATACAGTGAAATTTTCATCCTGTTTTATTTTTGCCTGTTTTGCCTTACCCTTATTTGGGCAAATTTAAACAGGGGTGAATTCAAGGAATTACATAATGATTGCTATAAAAACTATGTCAGGGCGAATTTTATATGGAGCAAAATTGTTCACAAATGTAAAAGTGCAAAAAATACATGGAACAAAATAACCCTGTAATTACAGTATGTATGTCTGATACATGTAATTGTTGTATGTAATCTTTCATAAAAAAAAATTACTTGAAAAATAAAAATTAACATATAGACAAGTGGCTTAATTATGAAAAAAAATTAAGTGTTTGGATGTTTAAAAGAAATTTATGGACAGTATTTCTATTAAGTACTAATCTTGCACAGTTATAAGGTAAGTTAATAAATGATTTTAAAAAGAAGATATACAATATTTTGTCTTTTTTAGGTAGATTCATATAACAACAAATTGATGAAAAGAAAGATATCTAGAAATCTCAAACAAGCTTTTGCAAACAGAGACACAATTCAAAAATCCCTTGTTTATTTGGTGTCATATCCAAGTGTCAAAGACCACAAGAACCACCTTACTGGAGAGGTAAGTGTTAATCATCAGTAACCAGAATTCTAGATACTTTGTATACTATATTTTGAATTGTTAAAAATAGTACAAAATTTTTCCCGTGTAGTTTGCAGGATTTACTCAGCGCATTGATCCGAGATTAGTTACACGCATAAAAGAACTTGTAGCTGATGGGGTGAGAAATGTTTCTGAAATGAAGAGACACCTACTAATCTCTGTGAAAAATGACTTATGTCCAGATGAGGATATTCCCAGAACTAACAGAAGATTTTTTTCATTGGACAAGGACATTAAAAACCACATGGATATTGCCATTAACAGCTTGAGGTATTGAATTATAAATGTTCCTAATTTGTATTTCGTATGTAATCTTAAGATAAGAGAAAGAAGGATTATTTACCTTTCGTCAAAGGTCGACTTAAGCAAGAATATATATTTCTTTAATTATGAGGTTTTATTCATAAAAATTTCCATTAGTATTTAAGCAACTGAATCCCAGATTCTGAAGTGCAATAATGAATGATTGCGAATGATTGCATCTAGGTTTTCCAAAGATGACCAGCTGAACCTCGAGTCTCTGGTGGAGACCTGGCAAGAGAGTAATCCAGAGGACAACTTCTTCCTTAGGACATCGTAAGTTTATCAAAAGTTTCAAACCTAATTGCTTCTGATAAAATGATCTAGAAGTTTCCTTTGTATGTATTACCGATAAATTTTTTAAACACAGATATGATACCACTACCCATGGAGACATTCCATCAGAGGACTTTCTGTTTGTTCACCAGACCACCTGGCAAAAACGTCTCTTAAACTTGTATGGGAGAGACATTTGCATCATGGATGCCACATATAAGACCTCAAGGTATGCCCTTCCTCTTTTTCATTTGTGTGCAGACTAATGTTGGGCATTCCATTTGTGGTTCTTTTGTTGTTGCGACCGAAACAAAAAAGTCTATTCAGGAGGGCTTAAAAAAATTAAGGAATGGAATCCGGAATGGAATCCTAGCTATTTCATGACTGACTATGATGAAAGGGAAATCCAAGCAGTTGAGGAAGTATTTGAAGGTAAAAAAAAATTATGGTGATATTCTACAAGTGTATTTTATCACATTGTAAAACAAATATTTTAATCACTGAAATACTCTGATATTTTGTTTAATTAATGAATTTCTTTTTTAACAGACTGTACTGTATATCTGTGTTCTTTTCATCGTGAACAATCATGGACACGGTGGTTGAAACAGATAAAGCATGGTGTTGGTTCAAATCAGGATGAGGTTATTGAACTGTAAGTGTATACATGTGATTATTGTACATGTACTCAGTAATTTGTGTCATATTTAATTGTGTGTGTATTTTCTCTTTTGCATAAATTTTTTTTAAAATATTGTAATGCAAAATTCTAAAGAGAATGATTCATGGTAAAATTAATTGGAAAATGTGCATTGTTTAAATATAATTAATTATTTCTTGTTAATACTTTTTTACAGAATGAGAGGAATAGCTAATGCCAATTCTGCAATTGAATACAAAGAAGCTGTAGACAACCTTAAAGAAAGCATTCATTGGCTGAACAATCAACAACTGAGGAAGTGGTTTGACAAACAGTGGCTATCAGTTTCACATGTAAGATTTAATGGAAAATTGTAGTATACAATCTTTTCAAGGTATAATCTATATAATGAAAATAATTATAATGGATGTTAAAACTTATTAAGAAAATAAAGCAAAACTTGTGTAGTACAAATAAGGATGTAGAGCCAATTCACATATACAGCAAAGTTATTTTTAATTGGATCCCCAGCTTAATACATTTAACAAATTCCTCATGCGGAAATAACAAATTACAGGTATAGGGAAGTATTTCCTTAAGTGACTTTGTTATAACCCAGATTTACTGTAGCAAGATTTTTTATTCACAAAAAATAATGTTGTCGAATTGGACAATATTTAGTAACCTGTTTACTGTCTTCATCTTCCGATCGAGTACTAATCAAAACAATATGATCCATTACAATGTAATCACTAGATCAACAGTACCTAAAATTAGTGAAATGTTTTACATGTAGCTAGTACTCGCAGTGTTCGACGATTAAAAAGGTACTCATTGACAACATCAAAAAATGCAATGATTCTCTAGTTTTCATTATTTTTTCTTAACATGTATTTTTTTTTATTTAACACTGATTTTTTTCTTTCAGAGATGGGTTAAAACCTTCAGGGAAAAGACTTACAACATAAGAATGACAACAACAAATGGCTTAGAGAGAAAACACCAGGAGTTCAAAAGAGGCTACCTGTCTCACTACAGTGAAGGTAGTCTTTGTACCATGATTGCGACATTGGTCTCCAATTTCTTACCAGACAGTTATAGGAGGTATTTAATTCTCATATTTCTCTTTTTTCATTCCGACATTCACAGAGAAACACACCAATAAAATTCAATAAAACAAACACACAAAAAAGAAACAAAAACCATTAAAACAACACAAAAAAGAAACATTTTGAATGGGGATTTAATGTGACATACAATGTAGTTGCAAAATTTGAAAGATTTTATGGGTTTGGACTATAGTACATGCATGCCAGACATGCAAGGTGAATTTTATATACCAGGTACATACCGTATAGTGATTTTTCTTGGCGGGTGTAAAATTTGGTGTTTTATACCTGCTCAAGGGTATGCTAATAATATTGGCGTAATTTATTTTAGTGCACTCAGAGTTTCAGCTCTTTGCAGATGAACACTTAGAAGATAACTTACTATTCTAGCAATTAAAATTTTAGCGGGCTACCCTCAAAATGCCAAAATAAGTCAAAATTAGCATTCCGCTAAAATAACCCGCTATACCGTACTTTTCTGGTTAGATGAAATGTTGAAAAGAGTATACATTGTACATGTATTTTAAATAAGATATGGCAATGATACAGTTTTATTTTATTTTGCAGTTATCTCAATTACAATATCCAGAGTTTTGAGTTTTGCAAGAAGTACTCATCAAGTGTTCCAAAATTTTTACACAACAAACCAAGGATGCTTGTTGAACATTGCATCAAAAGAATTCCTCCTGAAATTCAAAACATACCAATAGAAAATATACAGGAGGTTGAAGACAGGGCTTATGCTGTGCATAGTGTTGACTCGAACAACATGTATCGGGTGATGTTTTCAGACACTGAACCCACATGTACCTGTCTTGACTACTCAAGACATCATTTGCCATGTAAGCACATGCTTGCAGTGATGATGTCATTACCAGAGTGCAGCTGGGATAACCTTCCAGATGGATACAAGACCTGTCCACATTTTACTTTCAACCTCATTTAAAAATTTCTTATTTGCGTTTTTTTAAATTTCAGTATGGGTGTGTATTACATGAACCTGGTGTTGATTAAAGAGGCCATAGTATATCTCATATGTAAGAGAAGTGGCCTACCATATGAAGCAGCAGATGAGAAATGCACTCTCACAGAGCGATCAGTACAGGATCAAATTACTAAAAAATATACCTGAATTCCATTATATTTTAACTCTGATGACCAATGAAATTTTCATCATAACAACTACATCAATCATGATTTCATAATAATATTAAAAATCTTAGTACATGTATAGGTGTGTCACATAAATTTTTCTTACAAATTACAATGCAAAAAAATTCAATGTATCAATTGCTTAAGTACATGTGTATCACTTAATAGTATGCTCAGTAGAATGTATTGATAGCCTAATACTTTATAGATACAAATGTGTCACATATATTGTACTTGGTAGACTGTATCAATAGCCTAGGGCACTGGACCCTTACCTGTCATGTAGTACTCAATAGACCGTATCAATAGCCTAGGGTACTGGACTCTTACCTGTCCTGTAGTACTCAGTAGACCATATCAATCACTTTTGTAGTACTCAGTAGACTGTATCAATAACTTAGGGTACTGCTCTCCTACCTGTCCTGTAGTACTCGGTAGACCATATCAATAGCCTAGGGTTCAGTCTCTTGCCTGTCCTGTAGTATTCGGTAGACCGTATCAATAGCCTAGGGTACTGGACTCTTACCTGTCCTGTAGCACTCAGTAGACTGTATCAATAGCCTAGGGTTCGGTCACTTACCTGTCCTGTAGTACTCGGTAGACCGTATCAATAGCCTAGGGTTCAGTCACTTACCTGTCCTGTAGTACTCGGTAGACCATATCAATAGCCTAGGGTATTGGACTCTTACCTGTCCTGTAGTACTCGGTAGACCGTATCAATAGCCTAGGGTACTGGACTCTTACCTGTCCTGTAGTACTCGGTAGACCGTATCAATAGCCTAGGGTTCAGTCTCTTTCCTGTCCTGTAGTACTCGGTAGACTGTATCAATAGCCTAGGGTATTGGACTCTTACCTGTCCTGTAGTACTCAGTAGACCATATCAATAGTCTAGGGTTCAGTCTCTTGCCTGTCCTGTCAGTACTCGGTAGACCGTATCAATAGCCTAGGGTACTGGACTCTTACCTGTCCTGTAGTACTCGGTAGACCGTATTAATAGCCTAGGGTATTGGACTCTTACCTGTCCTGTAGTACTCAGTAGACCGTATCAATAGCCTAGGGTATTGGACTCTTACCTGTCCTGTAGTACTCGGTAGACCATATCAATAGCCTAGGGTATTTGACTCTTACCTGTCCTGTAGTACTCAGTAGACTGTATTAATAGCCTAGGGTTCAGTCTCTTACCTGTCCTGTAGTATTCGGTAGACCATATCAATAGCCTAGGGTATTGGACTATAACCTGTCCTGTAGTACTCGGTACATCGTATCAATAGCCTAGGGTTCAGTCTCTTACCTGTCCGGTAGTACTCAGTAGACTGTATTAATAGCCTAGGGTTCAGTCTCTTACCTGTCCTGTAGTATTCGGTAGACCATATCAATAGCCTAGGGTACTGGAGTCTTACCTTTCTTGTAGTACTAAGTACATCGTATCAATAGCCTAGGGTTCAGTCTCTTACCTGTCCTGTAGTACTCGGTAAACTGTATCAATAGCCTAGAGAATTGGACTCATACCTGTCTTGAGTAGTACTTGGTAGACTGTATCAACAGCCTAGGTACTGGAATATTACTTGTCCTGTAGTACTCGGTAGACCATTTGAATAGCCTAGGGTATTGGACTCTTACCTGTCCTGTAGTACTCGGTAGACCATTTGAATAGTCTAGGGTATTGATCTCCTACCTGTCCTGTATTACTCTGTACGTCGTATCAATAGCCTAGGGTTCGGTCTCTTACCTGTCCTGTAGTACTCGGTACATCGTATCAATAGCCTAGGGTTCAGTCTCTTACCTGTCTTGTAGTACTCGTTAGACTGTATCAATAGCCTAGGGTATTGGACTCTTTCCTGTCCTGTAGTACTCGGTAGAACGTATCAATAGCCTAGGGTACTGATCTCTTACCTATCCTGTAGTGCTCGGTAGACAGTATCAATAGCCTAGGGTTCAGTCACTTACCTGTCCTGTAGTACTCGGTAGACTGTATCAATAGCTTAGGGTATTGGACTCTTACCTGTTCTGTCAGTACTCGGTAGACCGTATCAATAGCCTAGGGTACAGGACTCTTACCTGTATTGTTGTAATCAGGTACTCAATGGAATGTATCAATATCTTTTGTTATATGTATTATACTATTCTGTTATGTTTTTGTTGCATTAAAGTGATCGACTCTTCCAACAGCCTTGTTTAATTATATTGTACTCAGAGGGAAGTACATATCATCAGTGCCGGAAAGTAAATGCAATCAGGATAGTGGGGGTGTGTGAGTTTCCTGCTACACAGGGACCTTGGTTTATACTTTTACGGTCTCATCTAAAGGGTCGGTATTCACGTATAACAGTTGGATCCATGAATATTGAGGAAAAAATAATAAATGCCAAACTGAACAGACTTTGACAACTTTAAAATTTTGCGTTTTTAGGAATGGCATTCATCACAATGTTTAGAATTTTAAAAATCAAACATGAAAAAATTAAGTTGATCATCAAAAGTAGCTCAGAATTTATTCAATTGATATTTTGACCAAAGTTCAATTTACAGTTTCATTTTATAAGTGAAGTTCACAGATTTTTATTTGAAAATTGAAATATATAATAAGTACATGTACCATTGTCAAGTAAAAATTTAATCGAGAAATCAATTTTTGTTTAGAGGAGACAGGTTTTAAGTGTTCAAGTGGTATAAAAAATATTCATATACTGTAGATCACTTTTTATCTTCAAAGAACTTTATTTTCTCGTAATTACACAGACAGTGTGCTCGCGAAAATGTCATCTTGCATATATTAATTTTCATATAGATTATTTATAGAGCAATAACTACAATTCATGAAAATTGTGTCTCGCTTATGCAAAGAGGAAATGGAATCGTAAATGAGGTGTCGGGGAAAATTAAGTAATCTTTAATATACATTAACATTTTGGTTGTCATTTCTTTTATGGATAAAAGATGAAGGATGAAAAACTTGTAATAATTATAATGTATTATGCCAACAGTTATACATTTTATTGAAACATCAATGAAACATTGCACAGTACTATATACACTTTTTATTAAAAATTTTACAGCCACATTTCAATTAACATGATTGATTTAAATTTACAGATAAATTAAGTATTCCATGATTAGAACAAATTGGTCATATATTTGATAATACTTGAACTTTATATCTCTTTGTAATAAATAAATGTTCTTTTTTCAAGAACAATATCTACGGAAAACTCACAAGACTGGAACACAATATACTACACTTTTAAATGTTACGACAATTTGCAAAAAAATCAATCATTGCACAAATCACAGATTACATACATTGAAGTCCTAATGCAAAAAACTTCACAATTACTTTCAGTATATACAGCAGTATTATATAAAATGAACAGCATGTGATCTATTACTGTACAGTTTTATTCATCCTTGAAACCTCATACTTCACATCGCAGATAAACTGAAAGTCATTACTGATTGTAATACACTGTATATACTAATCCTTAATCAATTAAGACGCCCGTCCTAGTGGAATAACTCTGAAGTATGTGTACTGTAAACGTGATAACAGGGAATGCTCTTTTTCAGAAAACACATCCATTCAAGCAGTCAGGAATTCCCTAAGTTAGTTTATATGTTAATATTCAAGTGATAAAAAAATCAGTACTATCTTCACATTTACGAAGTTTGTTATATGTACATATCCACTATTTCACAAAAGTGTTTCCTTAACAGAAATATTCCTTTGTATGTTTTCGTACTATTTTGCTTTCAGTGTTGGTTCAGAACTATTAATTATTTCCCTTCATGTCAAGTTACATTCTTCACAAAATATGGAATAAACACCTCCATTTAGGGATGAGGTCCACATATTTAAATGTATAAATATTGAGGTCAACTGGAATATGGCGCCTAGCATAACACATTTATAAATATTGAGGTTAATTGGAATATGGCGCCTCACATATCACAACAGGAAAATCCATGTGAAGTCTTGGAATAGGAAGTTTTACTTCACCCAGAAAAAGAAAATCCAAGACAAAGATTAAAACAATTTAACGATGTACAAGACTGAAACTGAAATGACCATTTGTTTGGAAAATATTTGCTTGATAGTACCATTACTGTAGACCTATCTTTTTGACATTGGATTAATTTACTCTATTGTGTACATGATGTAAATACAAATAGACATATATTTGAATTTTGTATGGAAATTTGAAACAGTATACCTAAAGCATTTAAAACATTTAAGAATACCCTAACACATAATTTATAAATGCAATGAATGGCACATTTGTGTGTAAAAGGCTAATTCACGAATTAGTGATTGTGCTAGATTTTGAATATACACTAAATTAGGAACGCATATACATGTAGTATCTTGCCGTCCATTATATTAAAGTAATGTAAATAGGCGAAATTTTCGATGGTCTCAATATCAAGGACTTTTTAAAACAGTTATAAGGAAAATTTTTTTGTGAAAAAGCAAAAGACATAGTATTTGAAAGTAGTTTTTGAAAAAAGCGATTTGAAAACCAGAAATAAATCAAGAAACAGCCCTGTAGCTCTCTGGTCTGTCAAAAATAATTTTTTCCGAGAGCTACAGTTCTACAGCTAAGGGATCAATCATCTAGACAGACTATAATTAAAGGGGGTAACAGTTATTTTTAGACTATATGGATCTCCTTTAGAAAAAGAGCTCCATATAAAGATATGTAAAAATGATCAAATTTTTAAACTAAAATGTATGGAATGTTTCTTTGCCAAATGATAGTTGGCAGCTTAAGGTATCATATTCATCTGAAAAATGAAGTTATATCTGATGGATAATTTGCCGGAACCCCCCCCCCCCCACCCGCCTTCATAAGAAAACAATGCATTAAACACTACCTCTGGTGTGAGATTCTGACAGTGTTGCTCCATTACTGTGTGACCTCCTTTTTCATAAAACTATGAGCAAAGTCCCCATCTTCATCATCAGTGCTTCTTTCTAAATAATCGTGAAATACTGAATGTAGACAATGGAAACGTTTTGTTGAACATTTTCAATTAGATTAATACAGTACCTGAAAAAAAGATTAGTTTATTGAGCATATAGTTTCGAGACTTTCCAATGACAGTTTTGATAACTTCATGGTTTAAAAGATGATGTCATGTGAATGCCGTGGCTGCACTGCTGTTAATTTTAAGCAAGCTAGTTTCTGAAAAACAAAACATCAAAGCAGCACACCTAAGCCAGAGATGAATCGTGCAGTTGCAGATTATTATGCGTCGTTCTAAGTGCAGTGTTGATGAATCACACAGTGGTTGGCGTGACATAATTGTGATTGTAAGGGAGATAAATCTTATATTTATAGTCTAATTATGATAGGACACCAGCACTTTTTTTATCAGATTAAACAATGCTTATGTCCTTATAATTTTTTCTCTGCTGTGGTAATTTTTTATCATCTGGGGGTCGTAACATAAAGACTACTTAAGTCTAAGACTGTGCTTAAGTAGGACTTAAGTACAGTCTAAAACTGAAGTCCGTAACTAGAAGCGTACTAAGTATTGGTAATCTTAGCAAAACTTAGGCGGCCGGTAGAGGTGACTTAAGCATATCTTAACTTTCTCGTACATATATTTAGAGTTATTTAATGTTGATTTTCGATGTTAAAACATTCCTCTATACATATTATGCATTAAAGAAAATAATTATCTCTATTGGACGCTGATTTAAGAATTTTATTTTTTCGTTTGGGGGGGTCACTGATTCCAATATCACTTCCAACACAGCATACATGTAAATACAAAAATTAATTTTAAGGAT
>NW_026920433.1:0-16710 GCF_032062105.1 Saccostrea cuccullata | reverse complement strand
GGAGTATTAACACACATATGATTAATTCTGTGTTCACGGTTCTGAACATTTTTGTCACTGACAAACCTGTACGTTTTTGGCATGTGTGTTACCCTGCCTTGTTCGCTGTAATATATCTGATATTTAAGAATTTAAGAAGCAAATAGTTACTTTTGTGAAACACACGTATATACATACGATATCTGCTTCGGCATTCTACTAACTGAATAGGGAAACTTGTCGATGTTAAAAATGAGCTAAACTAGTTTGTTAAACAATTAAATTGTTTGATGGACTTTGTCGTCTATTGTTAGTAAAATACAGAAATGGCAGACACTGTGGTGTCTTAAATGAGGGCAACTCATATGAAGAATTGTACCTGACACAGCTACATAATTAAATAATTTCAGCTACTGAGTATATACACGTGTAGGAGGCAAAATTCAGCAAGTGAAACTGGCAGTTGTCTGTTGTCCCAAATCGATTTGATAGTCAGTTTGTTTCTGACGTATTTTCAGCCATATTAAAAAAGGATTTTATATTTAGACGCTGTTTGTATGCGTACAAACTGATTTCGCACAAGAACACGCATTTGTATACTTCAACATTGTTACGTTTAAAATAAACGTTATGAGGTTCTGAAAATCAGACATTGGATAATTTAAAATATCGACTAAAATGTCTTTAAAACCACACAGTAATTTGTGTTCTACATTTCATTTTAAATGTTCATCCTATTATATAAAAGGAAAAGGTAAATCTCGATTATATTTCAACTAGATGCTGTCCTGAAACAGTAATACCCGCACTAAGGTACAAGTTTGAGTATAACGGGGTGTAAAATATACCCAATCGATTAAGTTAAAATTCAAAAAGGGTCAAAGATCATCGCTACCCACTCCCTATCCCTGAAGTAACAATCTATTTTGTGATTCCAATTAAATGGTATTTTTTTCCATTTGACTAATTATACATTATTTTGTTTCTTGTGTTAATATTATGTCTATCCATTTGTCTGCAGACATTAGAACTTTGCCCATAAGTTTTAAGTGATGGGCTGGGCTATACAAATGGCTTCCACATTTTATAGGTTTATTTCTTGTGACAATTAAGACCTTTTATTTGTGTACCATTAATTTTTACCTCTGATCGCTTGGCCTAGGATACACATTTTTACAAGAAAAATACCAAACTTTAAACTTGGCCTAAATTTTCATCAGTAGGTGCTAGGGCTTTCATGCTTAACATGTGTATTCATAATGAACTGTCAACAGGTATAAGTATATTTGACCTTGACCCTAGAGTTTGAACCACTTAAACAATAACCTTGGCAATTAACTTTTGAACAGGAAGTACTAGGGTTTACTTATTTCACATGTGCATTCCTTGTGACAAGATTTTCTTCTCATACCATTAATTTGAACTCTTGACCTTGACCTTTGAGTTTGACATATATTTGAGAAACTTCAACCTTCGCCATAGGCTTCCATACAGAGACATCAGTATTTCACAAACAAATCTTGTCTTCATTATTATTTGGTAATGTCTCCATATGACGGAAAAATTCACGTGAGAGATGTATTCACAACAAACAAACACATTACTAAAGAAAATATAAAACATGAATATGTTGGTCATGCATATCTCTGCATGAAAAAAAAAAAACAGCTTTTCAAATACTGCAACCATATCGTTACCCTTCCAAAACACTCATTTCAGCTTTTCTGGTTTCCTTATCATATAACATTTGTCGTGAGCTGTCGTCCATCTGTTTGTCTGAAAACTTTTTACATTTTTAACTTCTCTAGAACCACTGGACCAATTTTACCCAATTCATATAGAAATAGGTACATCTGTATGTCAGACTGTCCATCTGTCTCTATTAATTTAACCTTGGACATCTCGGCCATATCGAATGAGAAGAGACAAGGCATTCATATCAAACTTATGTACTAGTATTTACCTGTGAGAATGGCATGGTTTTTCTTTTACATCTAACTTAGAAGTTTGGCATACTTGCCAAAAATTAAATTGTTATAAATTCATCATTTTGAAAGAGAAAAGTCAGTGCATCCATATTAAAATGCATGTATATTATTACCTGTGATAAGATCTTTCCAAATAAATCATGACTTTTACTCTGTGACTTTGACCTTTAAGCCTATCCTACTTTTCAAAAATGTTGCATTTGCATATAACGTTTGATTGAGATGAGATATTAGTCTCACATTTGACATGTACATTAATTACTCATAAGAATTCAAGGTGTTTCCCAGTATGCAATGCTATTTTACCCCTTGACGTTGATGTTTTACATAATTTTCAAAATATTTAACTCTCCTAACAGGTGATTAGGCTTCTGAGTAACATTAAGGAGGACTTCAGGGAAGACAGGGCTTTTTGCACAAAAAACGTCTTTTTCCCACCCCATTTGGCCCCAGGGGAAAAATCAAAATTCCAAAACCTTACTGCACATGTACATGACACCAACAACCATCTCCCAAAAGATGATTAGGCTGCTGAGTAAAAGGTAGAAGGAGTTCAGGGAAGACGGGGCTTTTAGCATAAAAAGTCATTTTTCGACCCCCCCCCCCGCCCTTTGACCACCCGGAGCAAAATCAAAATTCCGAAACCTTACTGCACATCTACATGACACCCCAAACCATATCCCAATAGATGATTAAGCTACTGTGAAAAATGTAGGAGGAGTTCAGGGAAGAAAAGTGTGACAGACGGACGGACGGACGGACGGACGGACGGACGGACGGACGGACATGAGTAACAACAATATACCCGAACTTTCTTTAGAAAGTGCGGGTATAATAAGTGAATAAAAATATCTATTGTGCATTTTCTAATTGAAAAGTGAACAAAAAAAAAAACGCGTACACTTAAAATGAAAAATTAGAGTTATTTGATTATGAAGAAAATTGATCACTGTTTAATACTTATTCATTGCTTTAGTTTTTTTTTCTTTTTATTTTAATCATTTTTACTTTTCTGCCGATTTATCACGTATTAGTTTAAATTGTGTAGGTGTGTACTTTTCAGCCACCGTTCACGGTAGCTCAGTCGATAGAGCGCTCGCACCGTGATCGGGAGGTCGTGAGTTAGAATCTCGGCCGCGACCGACCTAGTCGTTAAAATGGGTAGCAACTGTTCCTTCACCATGCGCTGGGCACTTTGAAGTGAAAGTTGTGGGTCCTTAGGATATGACCTTAAAAACGTAGGTCCCATGTCACGGTAGGCGTTGGCACGATGAAGAACCCTCACTGCTCAATGGCCCTTAGTGCCGAGTATAGGTCTAAATTTGAAGCCCTTCACTGCATCGGTGATGTCTCCATATGAGTGAAAAATTCTCAAGAAGGACGTTAAACAATATACAATCAATCAATCGACTTTGAAAACCTATCATAATGATTTTTAAGAATATATACCTTTGAACTTACATATTTAATACACATTAGGGTTATATCTAAGTTTTATTTCAAGAATAATGTGACCTTAATTTGTGCAAATCGTGTGAGTTTAAAAAGAGAGTTACATGTGTAAGTTGTATAACCTTACAATCAATCAATCTGTATGTTTTCTATGTAAAAGAATTCTACTCAATAGTTGCAATATGCAAATCTACTCTCCCCCTAAAAATACTTATTAATATCTTAAAAATATAAAAAAATGTATTAAAATGAGTTTTAAACTGCATATCTATTTACGAACAGTATACAAACATTATAGTTAACAACCCCTTTCCCATGGGATGCTTAAAAAATGAACATATCTTAACTAAAAGCTTTCAACGTACACCATGAACTTGCTAAATCGGAAAATATTAGATAAATCTTGTCGACCACAACAGGAAACCTGTTTTTGATCATTAAAGACCTTTTTAACGATGCTATATGGCAATTAAAAGAACCTTGTCAAAATCCAACTCAATTATCTTCATTTATATTATCCCTATCTAGTGGTAGTTCAGGAAATTATTATCATAAGTCCCCTGTATTCATTTTGCAAAGAAAACAGAATGTATAAAAGACATGGAAATTTATCAGTTGAATATATATTGACTGAATTCCTTACAAAAATGTCAATAATACTTTCGACAACCATCGGGTATTTAAAAGCTGCCTAAAGAAAATTATGTCTAACTTATGTGAAAAGTGTTTTAGAATAATTAAAAATGTGTACAAAAATATCAAGTCCAAAGTATTTTGTAGCGGGCAAAGCTTTGATTTCATTGAGACGGGGTGAAAACTTGTCATCTATTCTGTTTTCACTGTATCTCAATGATTTAGAAGGATTTCTTGCTGTACATGATGTTAATGGTTTAACAACTTTTAACATTGTCAGATAAAATGGAAAAGAATGTTACCTGATATATGAAATTGTATGTCTTGTTATATGCAGATCATACTACTTTGCTTTCAAAAGACCAATTTGATTTTAAACATCAATTAGATTTTTTTTTCCAAATATTGCGAAAAATGGCATTTAAAAGTGGATATTAACTAAACTAAAATATTAATTTTTGGTAAATGTAAAGTGAATCACAATATTGTTTTTAGATATAATGAATTACCATACCATTGGAAATTGTTAGCGAATACAGATATCTTGGTGTTACATTTTATAAAAGTGCATCGTTAATATGAATATATAAAGGGGCTGTATGACAAAGCAATAAGAGCAATGTATGGAGTGATTAGTAAATGTAAAAGGCACAATTTATCTCTGAAATGTAAGCATGACCTCTTCGATAAAGTTGTTAAACCAATTTTGTTATGCGGTTGTGAAACATGGGGTTTTAATAACTCCTTGCTAATTGAAAAATTGAACCTTAAATTTTGTAAACATATCTTAAATGTGAAATTATCAACCCCTAACGTAATGGTATATGGAAAATTTGGAATATATGCATTGTTAATTAATTTTAAGCTTAGAATGATTACTTTTTGGGCTAAAATGATAACATCAAACGATTCAAAGGTATCTTCAAAACTTCTGTCACTACATATGAATTAAATTAAAACACCAAAATGTAAATTTGTACAAAAAGTTTTAAATGAAGTGGTTTATTATATATATGGAAATGGAATACAGTTAATGTCAAATGGTTGAAAAACAAAGTATATCATACATTTATTGATCAATTTGACCAATCATGGTATAGTGAAATGTACAATGGGTCTAATAGAATTATTTACAAAATAAAGTGAACCCCCCCCCCCTTAAAGCTCTTTATTATAGGTAATTCAAAAGAACATTATCTTTTGAAAAATATTTTGATATTTTACCTTGAAATTTTTGAGAATCTTTTGGAAATTTAGAACTGGTAATACCAGGTTCCCTATTGAAACAGGGAGATGACATGGCATTCCTAGAGAAGCAAGACTCTGTAACCTTTGTAACTGTAAAGAAATTGGTGATGAGTTTCATTATTTATTCAATTGTACTGAAAAAATTATAAAACAAACTAGGTCATTATATTTATCTAATTATTATGCTGATAACCAAATGTATATTAATTTGAGAATCTGTTTTAAACCACAAATAAGAAACAGTTGATAAAAGTTTGTAAATTTTTACAAAAGATTATCGAGAGAGTTCGCTCTCCTGGTTAAAATTCTTTTTTCCCACACAATGTGCATTGTCATCAGTATTTGTATTAATTATTGTTCTGTACAACTTTATAAGTTTTATGAGAATAAAGACATTGTCATTGTCAATGTCATTGTCCAAGGTGTAAGGTTTAATACAATTACGTAATATTATGCTTTTTGTACTTCAATCGTGTTTCTTTTCAATGCCTGATTTTATATATTTCATGCATGCAAGCTTTTATATGTAACTCGTAAAGTACATGTATGTATGATAAAATCTGTCAAATAATTAAGTATCATATTACCTAGCGCCTTTTTGTTGGGTGTTAAATTTATTCAAACTGAAGATTCACGATATTTTGCAAACCTTCTCAGGATCCGAAATACAAAATTTTATCTTGAGAAAAAAGAAAATTGATTTAAGATTTGTGGTATTGATAATTAGCTTGAGAATATCTAAGGAGCAACTAGAAAAATGACATGTAAGAATTTAAAAGAAAACTTTGGACTGGAATATGACAAGCCGAATGCGTTTGTACGATCTCAGGTAATTATTACTTATATGACAATGCATGACATTGTATTCTTATTCATAACGAAGATAATTTACGTTTATGTAAGATCATTCGAAAATCTCCAAGATTTATTTTAAGGTCATGTGTGCAAATTTATTGAGTTGATCAAATTAACATGATGGTAAAATAAGCTTTTCTATCGGGGGTTATCCTTTTGCACTTTATATTAGTAAATTTAAGTATATAATGTTTACAAATGACCATGTTTTATGCCCCCGTAAATGAAGTTTCCGGGGTTTATAGTTTTTGTCGAGTCCGTCTGTCTGTCGTCTGTTTCTCTGTCCGTCTAGCTGTTTGTCCGAAAAAAAAATAAACTTTGCCAATAACTTTTGATTTAGTGGAGCTATGACTTTCATATTAAAGTTTTGTATTCCTTGTGGCAAGACCTTTCTCTGGGCACCACCATATTTGACCCTTTGACCTTGGAATTTGACTCACTTTTACACAAAAACTCCAAATTTTTACTTTGGCCATATCTTTCCAACAGTAGATACAATGACATCTATTTTTCACATATGTATTTTCTGTTGAAAGACCTTTTATTGAATACAAACAACTTTGACCTTTCATCCTTGACCTTTGAGATTTACTACTTGTAAAAAAAACTTTAAATTTGACCATAACTTTTGAAGAGTAAGGGTTACGGCTTTGTTGCTTCACATATATAATTCATGTGAAAAGCTCCTTCATTGGATACAAAGAACCTTGACTCTTTGACCTGACGTTAAAGTTTGACATACTTTTAATAGGCACACCTTGACCATAACTTTTGAAAGGTAAGGCTAGTGCTTTTATACTCTACATATTTATACCTTTTGACAAAACCTTTTAGTTGATAGCATGGTCTTCGTCTTTCACCTTGGGGTTTTACCTACTTTGAAAAAAATAAATCTTGGCAATAATATCTGAACGGTTAAGACTAGGGATTCGATACTTTACATATGCATTTTTGTACCAAGGCCTTTAATTGGATACCAATGACCTTGAAGAATGCCATACTTATGAAAAAAACTTTAACCTTTGCCTACTATATACATTCATATTTTTTCACAATAATATTGTATTTTCAGTGAGAATAATCTACTTTTGTTGCCAATACCGTTCATCAGGATTTTTCCGCGTGTATCCATTTTCCGCTTTGTTCGCAACGAGTTCTGAAGCTCGGAAAATAAAACAGCGTTAATTTAATACAAAGTTTTCTTCTTGTAGTAGAATTATTTCTAAATGCTTACACTGTATATCTTAGAGGGCAGAAATAGCGGGATCAGAGGACAAGCGCATGATATCTGTAATATGTATAAGCCCTTATTGTCTGTTTACTAATTGACAAGCTAGCTAATTATATGGGACACGTTCCTTGAGAAGGTATTTAACTAATTATAACTGAGCTGCTAGTCAGTCTGGAACAGTAAATGACCTATGATTGTTTAAAAATCTTAAAAAATAATATCTGTGGATTTGAGAGTTAGTACGCAAGACAGGTGTGTATTCAGCTGAGCGGGTCTTCCGAAATTGACGAGGTGAAGGTCGACCGATCTATTTCTGACCCGTATGTAGTAACTCAAGCTTGATGACTTTACATATTGCATCTATTTCTTTCATAGGCTTAAACAATTGTTAATAGTATAATCACATGGAGTTTAAAATAGTGAAAATTTGATTCGCGTAAATTTAATGAACTGATTTAGGTTCTGATTCGCGGAATAAACGTGACGCGGAAAAAACCTTATATACGGTATATTGAATTTGCATTTAAAAAAAGTTTAATCTTTCCTATGTTGCCATACGGAGGCATCAGTGTTTCACAAACAAATCTTGTTTTCAGTTACTTTTCAGAAGGGTCAAAATTATGGCTAAAATTTTGCTTTTTAAACAATGATTAAACAAGCTAGACTAAGTGTATTTGAAGTATTTCTATTATTTTTTTTATGCCTGTTTGATACACACAGAAGAAAAAAAAATGAAAAGATTGAAAGAGATGCAAAGGGTGGTTTTGAAATCAGCAAAGCAGTTGTTTAACATGAAATAGATTTAAATCTGAAGTGGCAAAATCATTCTGAAGAAAAAATGCACACAAAATAAATATCGCACATGGGAACATACGCCGGGGTTAAAATAACCGAGAAACACACAAATGAAAGCGCTAACTTACATGTACAATTATGCAACAGAGAGGAAAAATTAACATTTCGTATTTAACATAACCGATATAAACCCCCTTTTAAGCTCTAAACTGTGCAAAGCTGTTGTTGTACATGCCGTTCTCTAGATTTGGACATTCAATTCAAATTAGAACATTGCAATGAAAATTTTAAAGATTTACAGCACACTGGATTCGCGGCTTTGAAATGGCAACAATAATTTAACGCTTTCAAAACTTTTTTTTTTTACATATAAATATATCCAAAAAATGTCTTGCAATATATTGTTGTTTTTATTACAGTGTTTTCCTGATTGCGTGTACCTCCTTTGGAGTGCATTCTGCTTCTTGTATCACTTTGTATGGATTATTCTGGAGATTTACTGGGAAATAACTGACCAAACAGATAATAAGTCCTGGTTTATCTTCCTTACAAACTGGGGCTACCTCGTGATATTTATCTACTTTGGTTTGGATTGCTCTTTCTCTATCTATATACATTGTGTGAGAAAGGGATCAGGTAATTTTTATAATGATTAAGGTATAAACTGACAATAATATATTTTTCAGTTTATAAAAAAAAATATATAACCAGTAATAATATTAGTGAAAATGTAATAAGAATACTACCATACGTTTAGTATGCTTGTTTAAAGACAGTGAAATCACTGATGAAAAAGTAATGAATTTTGCTGTCGTAAAATCTACAAATTCCAAAATCTCTTTTAGTCACGCCATCAAACTCGATGAATCTTTATCTTAAAACGGTGTGGGTGATTTTCAACATAATGAACGCATCTTCAATTCTTATCACCTTCTCATACTTTACATTTTTGGATGCAAGTAAGTATGAACTTTATATTAGAGAGTTTTTCACAGGTATATGTTGCCTTATAATAATGTATTGAGTGAAAGGCTTAAGGACGTGTACAGATGTAAAAGTATTTTTTTTTCTTTTCAGACATGCATGCGAGGAGCATTAACAAACATATGATAAATTCAGTGTTCACAGTTCTGAACATTGTAATCACTGACAAACCTGTACGTTTCTGGCATATGTGGTTTCCTGCCTTGTTTGCAGTTATATATCTGATATTCAATGGGGTCTACCAGAAAGTGGGAGACGAAGATCCTATATATCCTGTATTAGACTGGAATAAATTTGGCAGTGCTTTGGAATTTTCTTTGCTAGAACTTTTGATTGCCCTTCCAGTTAGCCACACCATCGTTTTTGTATTTTATAAACTTAGATGTTGCTGCCCTAGGAGACCTCATGAAGAATCACCAACATATGAACATTTCAACAATCCAGAGTCACCAGATAAACAAGATATACATTCTTTAGAGTTGGCTATTAACCCTCAGGGAATGTACAAAACATTCAACAAAATGTAAAAAAAAATATCTTCCCAGCGAAATCATGGTTGAAATATGTATTGGAAAAAAATTCCCTGTTCATAACTCCCTCGTACTCATTATTTCACTGTGAATCGGTATTTGTGATGTTTCTTTAAATTGGTGCCAAGTGTCGAGTTGAACTTTTTGTAACAAAACCTTTTTCCGTATTTGTAGATTATTATCATAAAACGTGAAAAAAACTTTATTACATGTAAAAGTCCTTTGTATGTTTTATAATAACGTTAGACTATCAATAACAAGGACTGTTTATGTTTGTGGGCTATGAGTTTTTGACCAAATGAATAAGCATATGTAAATTAGTAAAGAAGACTATTCAAGAGTCGGCACTTGTATCCAATCCCTTTGACATACAGACCCTGAGACGTGCTACTACCCAAAAAAGCGTGTAATTGTCATGTTCTTTTCGTTTCGTGCAACCTGTGTAACGTTTCGTGTAAACCGTGCAGCGTTTCGTGTAAGCTCCAAAGCGTTTCGTGTAAACCTTGTAACGAGCGTGTAAGATTGATTGAATATTTTAAACACCGAGGCGGCAATTTTTCAACCATTTGTATCAGCGGACCATTAGTTTAAATCGGTTTTTGAAAGTTTATGGTCTCTCTGGCGGCCCCCAGTGAGCCTACTCTTTTTTGAACTCCAGAGAGACGATCTTTTACGTGCCAAGAAGGTTGTTAGCGAGCGTGTGAGAAACGTGCGACTTTCGTGTAAGAATCGTGTTAGAAACGTGTCAGATTCATTCGGAAATCACTTTCATTTTTAATATGGCTATCGATTGGTTAAGATATCAAATTGTGTTAGTATTTTATTATTTGAATTAGTTATTCTTGTCGTATTTTAGGAGTTAAAAAAATGGAACAACTGAATGAAATTACACGTTAATGTATTATACATTTGTTTGCTTATTTTCTTCTAAAGAAAATGTGTTCAAGTTAATTAATTACACTGTACATATATGCACAACAATATTAAGGGCAATGAGTTCAATATACTATTTGAAATATTTTTCTCAAAGAAAGAAATAAATGCGCAATCATACATATATATCCGTATTGTCCTTTCTGACATAATCTATTTTCTCAAATAAATTCTGCGATATGACTAGGGGAAAAATAGTCATATTGCAGAGTTTACTTGATAAATTAAAATAATTATGTCAGAAAGGACAGTTATGATAAAAGATAAAATTCAACTTTGAATTTTAGTCAATCAGTTTTTCAATTTTGTTTGACATGTATGTAAATAATGTTATACGATATTCGATATTACTATTTCATTGTTTCATAACCAGATTTTATTTTTTATTTTTCTGGATACAATTTGAAATGTAAGTGGAAAAATTACTAATAAGTTATTTGACAAAAGGAAGGAATGTCATTGAAGAAAAAAATGAATACATGTAATTGTCTAAAATAAATAAATTGTGTTACTCAGAATGTTTGGTATGAGGGATGAGTAAACTGTTGAAGCCTTTATACATACAATTATGTCATTTTGTTGGAAAGAGAGTACAGCAGTAATTTGTAGGTAGATGATGTGTTTGTTGTACAATTCTGTATAGTTTCTTTTCTTTTTTATCGGTATTTTCTCTTTATTTTTTTTTTTTGGGGGGGGGGGTACAAATAAAATTTAAATGTGTACATCTTTTCATGAGCTTAAAATACATTGAATTTCTCAATAAAGAGCAATGTACAGTCATATTGAAATATGAATTACATGGTGAAGTTTTCACATTTCTTATAGTTTTTACGTTTATGAACATGTTTATGAACAAACTGAAGTGATGAAGTGTTCAATTGCCTTGGAAACTCTTGTCTTACTTTTTGGGAATATAATTCCTCATCAGACATTAAAATTTCATAAAAATCGTAGCCACTTCCTTTCTTTATAATACTTTTTGATAGACTGGGTAAATTTTACCTCTATACCTTCTATATTTTGTATATGGCTATCTTATACCTCAATATGTCACAGTTTTCTTTTAGTTATTTTATCTATGAAACTTATTGCTCATGGCAATAACTTTTCCTAAAACTCATCTATATATATTATGATGAAAAAATGTGTTAAAAAATAAATATGAATTCTAGATACTTGTTGTCTCAAATTGTGTTAGAAAATAACAGGTTGCTTTTTGTTTACCTAAATGGACCTATATATTTTTCTTGATGAATAAATATTCCCTAAAATAAAAATATATGACCGAGTTTAACCGACAGTGACATTCAAAGAGAGGTCTCTTGGACACATGTAGAACACTGTCGAAGTTGTTTTTTCAGAGGTGGTCAAGAAGCCTTTACCCCCCCCCCCCCTTTTTGAAGCCGCCGAAAAATTGTATAATATTGATGAATTAGCGAAATTAAACGATCAATAGTTATGTTCTCTCATAAGCTGTATTCCTGAAACTATCACTTTCTCTGTGCATGCTAAAATGTTGAAGACATATTCTGCAAATATGTATGAATCAGTGATAAATAAAAAAGAAAAGGTTTTCAAAAAAAGAGAAAGAGGGTTTTTTAGCCGAAATTTTAGACATTTTCATCATTATATTATTTATACATTGATAAATGAATTTGATTTTATGCACAAAATGAATGTGAAAGTAATTAATGACGCAAAATAAGATACGATAGACATTCCCTGGTTTATACATGGCATCATATCTTGTGTGTGAAATGTGTTTCCGTATAATTTGATTTATTTACATATAGTTCACGTTTGTCGTGTTGATGTGGAATTATTATAAATTCCCGAATTCTAAAACTTTACAATTCTGTTGTGTTGGGAATGAACATTAGGAAGATGCATATACTTTCAACATAAGGCAAATCGAACGCCTTTTTGTGTGCAGATCATGAAATGTACTGAGCTCCACGGGTATTTGTTGTCCCGAGCGCAATTCTTACTTGGCTGGTGATACCTTTAGAGAACATGTGTATCTAGATGAAAGTTAAGTCAGCAACATACGCCATCCCATTGTTTAAGTTTTATTAGGTGATTACACCTCCTATATCCGATTTCGGGGATTCAACGATACCCTAATATCGAGTATTATACCCGATTTCACGGATACTACGCGATTTCGAGTATTCTCTCCGACCTGTTAAGTGCGGTTACCCAAAGGGCGACACGACAATATATTTCTTTTAAACAGAAACATATCAGCTCTTGTCTTTACAGTTAAAGTTCCGAAACGATGTGCTATTTTTAAATACCTTTTAATACATATGCTTTGTTCACTAAATCATATAAATTTATAAAAAAATCTTAATTCACTTGCACCGACGAGCACAGATATAGGTATTCCCGGGAAGTGTATGTATTGGGGGAGGGTGTCAAAAGAAAATGATAGTACGGTCTTTCAATATTTTTTTCTTACTTTAACGTTAGTTTAAATAAATTTATGTTCCTTTAAATAAATGGCAGATTTTATATTCTCTTTTAAATCTTTTGTTAATTGTGTGCGCCGACACACCCCATAAAAATATATTGGAATCTTCTTTTAGCCCTTTCAACTTTGTTTAAGGTCATTCCAAGGGCTTTGAGTACACGGAACTGAAAACCTGTTTTGCGACATTGTGTTCACGGCTTAATGACACCCGAGATTTTTTTTTGAAATACATCTAGTTGAGTTTTGATTACATTCATGTTAAAAGAGAATAAAAATAGATTAAAACTTCCTTTTTAACCCCTTCGCCCCCGTTTTCCTCCTAGAGATAATGCTTACGTTAGATTTTTTTTTTAAAAAGTTAAACATTATGTGAATTATTCTGAGTAAATGACATTCAATCACTTTAAACCTGGTTCCTCAATAGCATGGAAATTCGTATCCTCTATTGCACGGGCACTTGTTTCTGTAATAAAGTTTACCAATACATGTAGGTCTTAGATGAAGTAGGCCCAGTTAAAGAAGAAGGATATGGAAATAACGAACAGTATTCAATCTCAACGTCCATTACACAAATATACAAAATAAGAGCAGAGCAAACACGGACCTTCGAAACATCAGAGGTGGGATCAGATGCCATGAAGGAGTGAGCATCCCCTGCCGACCGGTCACACCCGCCGTGTGCTCGTTGTCATAATCAGGAAATAATGGAAAAAATCCTTGGTCGATTCAGTGTATAAATAATGGACTAACAATTGGTATGAAAAACGTCAGTCAGCATTTCATTCAATGATAAATTGTATTTGCTGACAAGGTCATTGTATCGACCATAGAATTTGCTAAATGATGACTTTAAACGAGACTGTTGATATTCTTGTTTCATCAACTTGCTTGTCAATAATTTACCTCGTTTAAGAAATTGTTCATACGTTGAGCATGCTCGTGCGTATCGAATCAACTGAGATATAAATACTCCGTATGCACAAATGTTTAAGTGGTGAATACATTGTTGAATCGATTGTCCAGAAAGTAAATAATTGATTGCGATTTTTGTACCGAGAAGCCCGGTTTTTAGATACTTTTTGTAAAATGATCTGTGTTCAGCATCAATACAATGCCATATTGATTACGCCTGTAGTGCTTGGTATGCAGGGCTATCCAAAAAATTAAAGAAAAGGTTACAAATTTGTCAAAATAAGATGGTTCGTTTTATTTTTAATTTAGGTCCACGGGCATCTGTTAATTACGAAATACTTAGTCAATTAAATTTATTAAATATTCAAAGTAGAGTTGCTCAGCTTAAACTCAACTATGTTTTTAATATTTTTCAAGGAAAAGCCCCTTCTTATCTTAATGAACATTTTATACTTCGGTCAAATTTTAGTAGCTATCATACTAGATCAGTCTCAAATGCAGATTTTGTCGTCCCAATTATTAAACAAAAACAATCTGAATCATTTTATTTTAATGGAATCAAAGACTGGAACATGTTACCAGCCTAAATTAAACCTGGTTTAAATACTGGATGTAGTTTTGCTTTTAAGGTCATACGCAACGTAGTTTGAACTTTTTTGGAGTCTTCCCTGGAGTTGAAGAGTTCCACTAAATGAAGGAACTGTGTGCAATATTTTCAATGTCTATATATGAATTGGTACACCTCTTCTAAAACAAGTTTTGATGATAAAAAAAATCTGGAATTTATGTTTTATAATTTTTGTAAATTTTTATTTGAATTATGCAAAAACTTTCAAAATTCGATATCTTTTCAAAACCCTGGTAAGGCATGCTGATTTTTTGTCTAAGAACATGTTATGATATTATAAGTTTAAACTTAGAATATCTTGGAAAATTATCAGTAGGTAAGGTACGTTGCGTATGTCCTTAAAAGAAATGTCAAGATTTTTTTTATAAGAAAGGGGAATGGCCCAGTGTAAAAGTCAAGTTGTGTTCTATTAGTTTTTACATGACTGTATTAGTAGTATATAAGTTGTTCCAATTATAATCATGTGGATATTTGGTATACATTCATAAAACACTTCATTTTTAAGGATCTCTGTGTTGTCAACTTGACCCCATATCTTAGCAATGGTATTTCAATTTTATATTTATCTGCTTATATTATTTAACATCCAATTAACATACATGTTTGAGTATGAAGACCCCATTGGAAAGAAGCCATTGGCTTTCATTGGTTATCCTTGGTACTGTAAAACGAGAAAAATTGGTGCATGCATATTTTAGCGCAAAACGCAAGTGGGGATGCAAATAATTTTTAACGTTTGCACTTGTCAGTAAAATATATGTAATATTTTTTTTTCTTAATTCACACCTGTATTTGACTTTTTGGTTTGTCAAGCACGGAAACACATCAGAACTCCCGAATATTAGTAAACATTCGTTAACGTTATCACGTACGTGTTGTTATCACATAGACGCGGTACAATGTTAAAATTTATTTTATTTCTATTTTCAATTTAAAAAATGGAGAATTATCTCATTCAAATCGTATAAAAACATTGTATGCATCGACAGAAAATTACTTAGATAAAACAGTAATCCTAATCAGGTATTGTCTACAAGCGACAATCGACATGCTTGATTGCATCAATTTGTTTACCTCAAGGCCATAGATGATTGACACGCCGAGAAGCCAAACTTTGAGGGTTCTAATGATATTGATCGGCTAATAACTACCGGGAAAACAATAGTTTAATTAAATTATAATTTGGCAGAACCGTCTGTCCTCCGAACATGTACAGTGCTAGTGTGTATATAAATCCAATGACCACTTGACATTACCTAATCGCGCGTTCCGGTTTACTTGTACTTATGTAAAAGCTTTGAACACACACACACAAAAATGAGATTTGGAAATCCTTTAGCGCACAATAAATTTCAGCGCTCAGGGACTCCTTCGCCAAAGGCGCTAAAGTTAGTAGTGCGCCAAATATTCTCGTTTTACAGTATACAAATATAATCTTATATGAATCATATACAAGGGTTGATCCAAAAGTTCGTGGAATTTCTAAATATTCTTTTATTTTTAAGTGAAATTGGTTGAAAATTACAAATGAGAACATAGACACATGTTGAATATTTTAAATAAATAAAAAAAACATTTTAAATATTAATGATAGTAAGTCTATGGCAGTTGCCATAGAAACGGTTGTTTGAAGATGCGGGGAGACATTAAAGAGTGTATTATCATTTTAATTATTGATACGTAAAATGAGAAATAAACCGCTCTATGTGGTATAAAAAACAAAAATTATGTCTGTATTTCGATTGCTTGATCTTTCATAAACCTTTGTGTGAGAGTTAAGCTGATTTTACTGCATATTAAGTTAATTAGTTGCAAACTTTTTACTTCGATTCGGAATAACAGACTCGTTGAATGGTCTAAGACTAATGATATTACTGATGCTCAATTCGGATTCCAACCAAGGGTGGGTACAGCCGAAGCAATTTTTAGTTTGTGGACAATAATAAGTACGTCTTTACGTAAGAAAAAAAGATTATATTGCTGTTTTATAGATTTTAAAAAAGCATTCGACACTATAGAACGTATTAAGCTTTGGAAAAAATTCAGTATGTACGGAATTAAAGGGAAAT
>NW_026920432.1:0-16714 GCF_032062105.1 Saccostrea cuccullata | reverse complement strand
TTTAGTCACGTGCCATTTTGGTGGGAATTTTCTGGTCCGCAGTCCTGAAAGTACTCCTGACGAATGTCCGTTGAATCATTTGTTATAAAACATGGATTTTATGAATTCTTAATCCAGGTTAGCAAATCTTTTTAAATTTAATGTATTTTGTACAGTGTTGTAGAACGAATTTGATTAAATTTGCGTGTGTGTTTGTGTGTGTATGTTTTTAATGTGGTCAAATTAATGTCAACACAAGACAATGGGACTTTTTTCAATGATTTTTTCCTTGCTTAGTAGATTAAAGACCGAGGCGATATTACGAGGTGGGCAGTCCTCACTTTGAAAATCTTCACTGGAATGCAGGTCTCTGAGAGGAGGATGCTCCGCAGCAGTCCCCGTGTCTTCAGCAGGTAAGATGCCACAGAAGGTCAAGGCAATTACAAAGGTCAAGGCAATTACAAAGGTGTTTCTTGGTCTTAACAAACTCTCTGCTAGTAATTCTAGGGATTATAGTAATATGAAAATGAATGGTCATTGAGGTAAAAATACAACTGAACACTGTTAAGGAGGTTCATTACTTTAACAATCCTGAGATTTAGCATTGAATTAGCTAAATGAGTTTATTTAGATACTTAAAATACCTGATTTACCTATTTTAATGGGTTTTCCCCCCACAAATAATCTTATTGGGCAAAGATTTGCAAAGATATGGCTACAAATTAATATAAGGATAAGATTAGCTAGTTAGCTTTTAGATTAAAGCTCAAAACCCATAAAGGAAATATAATTTAAACCATACTGTCTTCAAGAATCTGTAACAGTTGTATGCAAAAGTTGTAAATATCCACTGAGTAACTGTTCACTGTGTGTGCAGTGAGGCATGAATATATAGGTATGATTAACACTTCACATTGTCAATTTCAAAGAAAAGGTCAAGGTAAAAAAAGATGATGCAGTTATAAACAGATTTATACATCAGTCTGTATCAGCATAATAATTTTGATTAATACACTAGCTTTAATGATTTCTTTAAAACTGGTTTAAACACTTATTTAAGAAAAGTAAAGTCAAGTTCAAAAAATGCTTTATGCGATTAAAAAGTTCTTATCATTATGTATTAGCAAATGAAGTTTGATAAACGTATCCATAATAGTTTCTTTTAAATTGTCAGTTTTGAACTGAGTTAAACACAAAGCCTGACAGAAGATTTCAATGTAAAATTGTTTTGACGACCCCTTATTGCCCCCCCCCCCCCCATGTTTTGAATAATTTAAAACTTACAAATCTTTTCTTGCACATAACTACTTCTTGCATAAGATCTTTGATTATCTCACCCTTTTTTGCCTTTTACCCCCTTTCCTTTGACCTGATATTTGCTAATTAAGTTTTAAAGAAACCATTTAAGATATTTTTATTTGAGCTTATACAGTATGCAGTTATACATAATTTTGTGAGAATTTATCATCTATATCCTTTTTAAAATTCAATCTCAATTTTAGAAGCAAATGAAGATATTCTCATCAAACTTCATACATTTATACAAATTTTCATGTTACATTATTTATATATCCTTGGCAGAACATTCATGTCTTAGGGACATATGTCCAGTTTGCATCAAGTTTCAGTGCAGTTATAAGCTGTGCTGGAATCAATTTTTAGCTCACATGAGCTGAAAGTGCAAGCGAGCTTTTCTGAGGACCTGTTGTCCATCTGTCTGCCAGTCTGTCTGTACATCTGTAAACTTTTCACATTTTCAACTTCAGTCTTCTCAAGAATCGCTTGATCAATTTTAACCAAACTTAGTACAAAGAATTCTTGGGTGAAGGGGAAGTTAAATTCTTAAAATGAGGGGCCTTACTCCCTTACAAGGGGAGATAATCAGGAAAAGGCGAAAATAGGGTGGAATCATTAAAAAATCATTTTCTCAAGAACCTCTGGACCAGAAAACATGCATTTATATTAAAATATATAGAAAAAAACATAATCTTCTCAAGAACCACTTGAAAAGCTGAAACTTATGTGGAAACATCTTAGGGTAGTGTAGATTTTAAATTGTCAAAATCATGACCTCCTGGGGAAGGGAGAGGCCATATTAGGGAATCCAAGTTTTACATTGAAGTATAGAAAAAAAACTTAATTTTTTTCATCATTTATAACCCTTGTGCCAGAAAATCTGAAACTTATGCGGAAATATCTTTGGGTAGTGTAGATTCTAAATTGACAAAATCATAACCCATGGGGTATTAAAGGAGGGGCCAGAATAGGGAATAGGAAATCCAAGTTTTACATTGAAATATAAAGAAGAAAAAAAATTAGAAATCTTCTTATCATTTACAATTACTGGGCCTGAAAAACTGAAACTTATGCTGAGATACATCTGGGAGTAGTGTAGATTTTAAATTGTCAAAAAATCATGACCCCTGGGGAAAGATGGGGCCACAATCAGGAATCCAAATTTTACATTGAAACACTGTAAAATTGCATATTTCTTGGGGTCAAATTTTCAAGGCTTGGGGAAAAAAATTGGTTTGTGGGGATTTGATTTCATTTGTTGGAAAATTTTTGTAGAAATGCATATAAATTATAGATTTCGTGGTGGTGATATATTCATGGGTCTCTCCATACCTCTAAAACAATGAAAATAAAACCCCTATGAAAATAAATGATTTTATTTTATAGAGAAAAAAATGCTTTTCTCAATACTCACTGGGCCAGAAAAGCTGGAACTTATGTGGAAGCATCCTGGGGTAACGTAGATTGCATATTGTTAAATTTGTGACCCTCTTTGAATGGGATAGGGCCACAGTAGGTACAGTGGAGCCTCATTTGGTTCCTAGTCAATTTGTCCGGATATGTGAAGCGTCCGCATACCTGAATCACCTGAGTTAAACAAAACAATGTAACATTTAAAAATTCTGTCCCAATGAAAAAGCGTCCGGATACTGAAGCATCCGGATATCTGGGGTCCGGATATCTGAAGGTCCACTTTACAATATATTACATAGGGGAAAGTTTAGTGAAGAGCAGCAGGGCAAAAATTACTCAGGATCATATCATTTTTAGCTCTACTGGTTAGAGATAGTAATGTGTCTGTTGCCAATCCATCTGTCTAGCTGTTGGTCTGTCTGTAAATATTTTTTCAAAATGCTACTTCTCTTACAGTTTTGGTCTGATTTCAATTTAACTTGGCAAGCAAGTAGACTACACTAAGATACATTATTATATATTATCAGTTTTTGATTTCTGTTAATGGTGTTGCCGTGGTTGCTAAAAATAGAAATTTCTGTGAAATCCTGTCAAAATGATACTCCTCGTACAGTTTTAGTCTGATTTTAATATTAAACTTTGCACACAAGTAGACTACACTAAGATACATAATTCTCTATATTGGTTTTTGATTTTGATGAATGGTGTTGCCATGGTTACTAAAAATATAAATTTCTGTAAAATACTTTCAAAATGCTACACTTTAGTCTTATTTCAATGTAACTTGGCACACAAGCAGACTACACTAATTTACATACCGGTAATTCTCTTTATTGCTTTCTGATTTCGATAAGTGGTACGGGTGTTGCTGGGGTTACTAAAAATAGAAATTTATTGTGAAATACTTTAAAATGCTATACTCCAAATACAGTTTTAGTCTGAATATGATATGTGGCATGCAAGTAGACTACACTGAGACACATAATTGTCTATTTTGTTTTGTTTTTTATGTTGATGAATGATGTTGCCATGGTGACTAAAATTGAAAATTCTGTAAAGTTTTATTGAAAGCTTCACCTACAGCTATATAGTCTTATTGCAATTTTAATTGCCACAAAGAGAGATTTATTCAAGGATAACTATATTCTATTTATTATGCCTCCCTTCGAAGAAGGGAGGGCATATAGCTTTGCTGCTGTCTGTCTGTCTGTTGGTCGGTCGGTGGGTCTGTCGGTCCACTGAGTTTCTGTTCATTATCTTCACAACCATTGCACATACTGAAATGAAATTTGGTATACAGATATATCAGATGAATATCTAAGTCAAGTTTTGTTTTTGGTACGATCATGCTATTTTCAACAGAGTTATGCCCTTTTGGACTTAGGCAAATTCCAATTATTTGCAGTTTCTGTTCATTTTTCTTCACAGAGGTTAAACATCCTGAAATAAAATTTGGTATACAGATTTATCAGATGGAATATCTAGATCAAGTTCTGTTTTGGATACAATTGCACCTTTTTTGACAGATTTATGCCCCTTAGACTTGGAAAAAAATCCAATAGGGGGGGGGGGGGCAAAAGTGTTTTACAAACATCTCTTGTCACTGTTGTTAAAATTTTAGTTCCAACTGCTACTTTTTTCTTTCTTTGTTATAAATACAAACAAGTAGAACTACAGTCTTGACAAAGACTTCTTGTTTCCATAATGCATGTATAAAGGAAAGAATAACAGCAAGTTCATGTTACTCATATTGTTGAAACATCCACATGTTATGTGGATTTAAAGACCCCTTAGGGTTAGGGTTAGGCAGCCATAATATATATCACAGTTTTAAAGGAGAATATTAGAAAAAGCTGAAGGACGTTACTCAGGTGAGCATTGTTGTCCATGGTCCCTATTATTGCATTAGTTCAGATATCTCCTGAGGGGTCCTCAATCTCTACAAGTTCTTGTGGGAACATTTTGAAAAATTATATGTTTTCATGTGCATTAATATTTTCAGAACTGTTAAAAGTTAAAAATGCTGTATTTAAAATTTGTAACTTCAATATAGGTCAAGATGAGACCATGCTATGCTTCTCATCCTAGTTTTGTCATCCGAATTTAAGCTGAAGAGCATTCTCAGGCAACTATAAGCCCTAATCTAGATCAAACCTGCATGATTGATGCATTTGGGGATTCTATCAGGTTAGCTCTGGATGCTGAATCTGACCTACATTTTATAGATGAGTGACCAAATTTAAAACTTTTACAGCTTATAAGTCCATTTGCAAATTACTAGAAGCCTTATGATGACTAAAATCACATAGCTTGTTATATTGCATCCAAGGAATTGGACACTCATAAGCAATCATGCTAGTCAGATGCTGGATCAGATCAACAAATTTTTTTTCTTTGAATGACTGCATGACCAATGTTAAAATCTGGAACAAGTCCATTCTCAACAAACTTGAAACTGTTTTGTGACCAATCAACATATAGTCAGAAAACACACAGTTGCATTTCTAGCACATTTTAGGGTTAAGGTTAAGAATTTCATACTATGAAATAGATGGAAAATAATTTTAGGCGACAGTATAGGATCATGAAACTCTAAGATTTAGAAGAACACTGCCAAATGATTGTGTTTTGTAAATTTATTCAGGCATATTAATGAATGTGCATGAGAACATGCAGGTATTACGCTATTAAACTTGATTAAACTATACTTATTCAAATTTCAATGTCATTAGATCAGAAATGGTTGCGCTTCTCCAGAAAGTGATGTCAGAGGTAACGAACAATCAAAACTTTCTTAAAGACCACCATGAAATCATTATAATTGTATATCTATACTGGTCTGTTCTAAACTTGCATCACATCTTGTCTATTGAACATGTTCTTTGTGAATTCAAAAACATTTTGGTGAGCATTTTCAATTATATAGCACTGATTTTTTCAGATTATGTCAGGAATGGAGCGCCTGTAAATAATTGTTTGCAGCTCAGTGCAACTGCAGAAATTAAAAATGCAAAAATTAATTTGTTACCTTTTAAGGGTTAAATCGCAAAAATTTCCAAACACAGAAATACACGTTATCCATACATGTGATAATTTCTAGACCTAAATACTGTACAGCAGCCTTTAAAATACTGGAATTTGGGTGAAAATACTGTACATTGCTAATCAAAAAACGGTACAAAATATCGACCAAAAAACAATGTATTAAAGTGTTTATTTTTAATAATACATGTACTATGATTCATTATTCATTTCGAGAAACCCTTAATGTATTTTGAATGTTGGTAATTATGCTAAATGCTGAACTTAGTAAAAAGTAGTGTTTAAAAACAGTTCATTGAATGAGTCTGGTCGTCTCCATTCAGCTGCAATTTTTAAATTGTACTAAAAAAAAACAAACATTTTTCTTAATCTGTGATTGAATAGACAATACGTATGCCTGATCAAATAACTAAATTTCGTTTTGCTGTCACAAAGTGCCTCCGATACTTGTAAATTGTGTCACAGGAGTCTGAAGTTTTCATCGTAAAATTGTGTTTACTCTTTGAAATGTCTCATTTTAATAAATTACAGTTTAAACAAATCCTTGATAAAGGTCCTATTAAAAGGCAATCAGCCAAATAAAACGCTTTGATATCTCCTAATTACAATGTAATTATCAAAGAAATATTTCACACCTTCGTTCACGATGTTTTGTTTACAGTAATCAGGCGCAGTAAGTCACACATACTTCGAGATTTCCGGTGTTGCGCAAGCGGGAATGAAAGAAAAATGGCTTTTTCCGGTAAACATTTCAAAATACGGTACACATTTACATTTCCTGTGAATTTTGATGTACCGCCGTGAGCCCGTGAATGGGGTCGAAAATACGTGACATTTTGTGTACCACCGGTACATATCACATGTATGGTTATACGGCTGTATACTGTAAACCAACTTTTATTCGCGTGCGGGAAATTTTCGCGAAGTTCGCGAGATCCTCGTCATCGCAAATATTTCTCGCCGCGAACCGGCCCTTAAAGTGCATGTTTCTATTCACGACAGATCAAAATATGCTTGATCGTGAAAATTAGTCGTTGCGAACTAGTTTATCCTTGTTAAATCGCAAAATATAGTCGTCGCGAATAAAAATTGGTTTACAGTATTTCTCCTCTGTGAGACTTTGAATTAAATTTGATTACATTCACTGAGACAATTTATATGCTTTTTAGCTCACCTGAACAGAAGGCTCAAGTGAGCATTTCTAATCAAAATTTGTCCGTTGTCTGTCGTCGTGTTGTCGTCGTCATCGTTGTCATTAACTTTTCACATTTTCATCTTCTCAAGAACCACTGGGCCAATTTCAACCAAACTTGCTACAAAGTATCCTTGGGTAAAGGGGTTTCAAGTTTGTTCAAATGAAGGGCCACACCCTTTTCCAAGGGGAGATAACTATGAATTAGAGAAAAATTAATAGCCAGGAAAGATGAAACTCATGTGGAATCATCCTCAGGTAGTGTAGATTCAAGTTTATTCAAATCATGACCCCTGGGGCTAGGGTGGCGCCAAAATGGCCGACCAAAGTTTTACATAAGAATATATAGGAAAAATCTTTCTTCTCAAGAACCATTAAGACAGGAAAGATGAAAACTCAACTGAAATTATCCTCAGGTAGTGTAGATTCAAGTTTGTTCAAATCATGACCCGGTGGCTAGGATGGGGCCAAAATGGCCGACCAAAGTTTTATATAGGGATATATGAGGGAAACCTTTTAAAATCTTCTTTTCAAGTACTTCAAAGCCATGATTAGTGATATTTTTATGGAATCATCCTCAGGTAGTGTAGAGTAGTGTAGATTCTAGTTTGTTCAAATCATGATCCCCTGGGGGGTTTAAATTCAAGCCCCTGCCACCTCAGTAAACTTTTAGTTCTGATCTGATATGTGCTTTTTCCTAGCCGATGTGCTCAGGTGAGCACTGTGGCCCTTGAGCCTCATGTTTAAACTAGTTAGTGGGGTTGAAAATTATGAGTAAATAATGGCTTAGATATCTTTAACTCAGTCCTTTAAAGAATTAAGTTATAGGGTGTGTGATGAATTATTTGGAGATATCCAACAGTAATTCAATTGCAAAAGTCCATAAAACAATGCAAAAAATAGGAGCAGAGCAAACATGGACCTCCAAAACATCAGAGGTGGGATTAGTTGCCATGGAGGTATGAACACCCCTGTTGACTGGTTACACCTGCCTTGTGCGCCTTGTCATGATTGGAAAATAATGGGAAAATCCGTCATCAAGTCAGTGTGTAAATAATGGCCCAACAATTGGTATGAAAAACGTCAGTATAATATTTGACACAATGATAAATTTTATTTGCTGACAAGTCATTGTAGCGATCTTAGAACTTAAGAAATGATGACTTTAAACGAGACTGCTGACTTGTTTCATCAACTTGTTTGTGAATAATTTACCTCATTTTAGAAATTTTGCATATGTAGAGCATGCTTTTGCATATTGATGGGGATTTCTGGTGTTTATAGATGCATTAGATCAGCAGCTAATCTAAAATGATTTTAATGTAATTAAATATTGTTTATATAAATAAGTAATTATCCAGAGTATCACATTTACATCACGTGACTTAGTTAACCACTCTGATGAGGCCAACAGTTTAGTGCCATCATTCTCGAAATCAGCATCGCTGCAATCCACCACCACCCCAACCACCACCTAAATTTGATCATGGGAAACTACTCATAATTTTCAAATACAAGGGTTACAATTAAAGTTTATTGATTGGCATTTAACACAAGAAAAAGAAAACTCACTAGAAAAGCTATACGTACATATGCAGGGCCATCGGCCTAGACATATGCATATAGGCCATCGGCCTCTACCACAAGGCCATTTGCCTTCCAGACTTACAGGCCGTGTAATTCACCAAGGCCATTGGCCTCTCAAGTTCAAGGCCATGGGCCACTTTTTTTTAGCTCACCTCAAAGAAGTTGGGGGAGCTTATGTAATACCCTCGGTGTCGGTGTCGGCGTCGGCGTCGGCGTTGGTGTCGGCGTCGGCGTCCCAGGTTAAGGTTAAGTTTTTTGGAGCAGTTATCTTTAAATTTTAAGTACTTCTATGTCCTATACTGATTAGACATGCATGGAAGATGGTTCTAGTGTGTTTCATTGTACCAGTCAAAGTTTCAGATGCTGCAATTTCAGCAAAGGAATGACCAGGTTAATGTTTTTGGAGCAGGTTAACCTTTTTGGTGCAGTTTTTGGTGTAGGTTTCATTTCCAACTAACTATAAGCTCTATGTTGACCAAACTTGCATGGATGATACATCTAAGGATGCATACTACCAGGCTTGCTTCTGATGCTGAATCTGACCTACATTTTACGCTTGAGAGAACAGGTTAAAGTTTTTGGTGCAGGTTTCATTTCCAAGTAACTATAAGCCCTATGTTGACCAAACTTGCATGGATGATACATCTACGGATGCATACTACCAGGCTTGCTTCGGATGCTGAATCTGACGTACATTTTCCGGTTGAGTGAACAGGTTAAAGTTTTTGGTGCAGGTTTCATTTCCAAGTAACTATAAGCCCTATGTTGACCAAACTTGCATGGATGATATATCTAAGGATGCATACTACTAGGCTTGCTTCGGATGCTGAATCTGACCTACATTTTCTGGTTGAGTGAACAAGTTAAAGTTTTTAGTGCAGGTTTCATTTCCAAGTAACTATAAGCCCTATGTTGACCAAACTTGCATGGATGATACATCTAAGGATGCACTACAGGGCTTGCTTCAGATGCTGAATCTGACCTACATTTTCTGGTTGAGTGAACAGGTTAAAGTTTTTGGTGCAGGTTTCATTTCCAAGTAACTATAAGCCCTATGTTGGCCAAACTAGCATGGATTATACATATAAGGATGTACACTACCAGGCTTGCTTCGGATGCTGTATCTGACCTACATTTTCCAGTTGAGTGAATAGGTTAAAGTTTTTGGTGCATGATTCATTTCCAAGTAACTATTGAGTTCTTTAATGACCAAACTTGCGTGGATGATACATATAAGGATGCATACTACTGGGCTTGCTTCGGATGCTGAATCTGACCTACTTTTTGTTGATGAGTGAAAATGTTATTTTTTGATGCATGTTTCATTTCCAATTAACTATGAGCCCTATAATGAGCAAACTTGCATGGATGATACATCTTAGGATGCACACTAATGGACTTGCTTCAGATGCTGAATTCGACATATATTTTCAGATAATAGACCAGGTAAAAGTTATGGGTGCAGGTCTATTACCAAAAAACTATAAGGCTTATATAACATTGCATAAACCAAACTTGCACAAATGTTGCATCAAGAGATGAAAACTCTCAAATTTGCTTCAGATGCTGGATTTTAATTACATTTTCATGAAGAAGAACTAGTTTAAATTTTTTATGTTGTTCTATTTCAAAATCAGATTAAAATTGCTTAAATATTTTCATCTTTGGAATGTACACTTCTTGTTGGTTAATTGTGTGACTTTGCCTTACTTAAAGACAACATTCGTTGAGGTGAGCTCTGTAACCTCTGACTACCTATGTTTTTTTTTTTGCCACTTAATTCACCAAGGCCTTTGGCTACTCAAGTTCAAGGCCATCAGCCAGCTACTTACAGGCCATCAACCAAGCTATTCACAAAGCCATCAGCCACTTATATTTGAGGCCATTGTCCAGTCACATGATTTTATTACAGGCCATCGGCCACTTACATTTGAGGCCATTGGCCAGTTGCATGAATTATTACAGGCCATCGGCCTCACACAGTAGGGTTATTGGCCTTCGATCAACAGATTACCAGCCATCAGCGTAAAAAAAAATTTACAAGGCCATTGGCCAGTTACATATCTTCACAATTTACATATTGTAGATGCAATTTCAACATTATTAGCCAATGGCCTTAAATGTACACTTAGGTATTTTATCTCTGTTGAGTTTTGTATAATGAGGTTATTTGTATGCGTGTGTTTCTTGATGTTTCAATTTGTTAATATGATTTGACCAATAGATGAGCAGTTCCCAAAGGCAAAGAATAATTATGTAGAATTTGCAATTGCCTTGTTTTTCTGATACATACAGTGGACCCTCAGATATCTGGATGCCAGATATCCGGATGCTTCAGTATCCGGATGCCTTTTTCTCGGAACAGAATTTTTAAATGTTATTTGTTCTTGTTTAACTGATAATTCAGATATCTGGATGCTTCACATATCCGGACAAATTGTCTAGGAACCAAAGCGTCCGGATAAATGAGGCTCCACTGTAAATTCATATGAACTTGTGTTCAGTAAATGTAAAAAAGGGGTATGGCAGCATCCTTTAGCCATTCCGTAGGTTAATAATGATTAATTGATTGATTTATTGTATATTGTTTAACATCCCTCTTGAGAATTTTTTACTCATATGGAGATGCCACCACTTGCCAATCAAGAGCTGCAAAGGATGACTTCACTTAGGTAAAATAAACTTTCAAATTAGACATATTTCTTTTAATTGCAGGAATGATCAACATGTAATCTACAACTTTACTTAATTACAATATAAGTAAAAGTATGTATTTACAATGAACGAATCTGTTTTCTGAGGAGGGGTTCGAATTTATCTTAAGTTCTTCAATCTCTTGTATTATAATGAAGATGCCCACTTTTTTTATGACTTTATACATAGTCAGCCCATGTTTGTCTATTGTTCTCCTTTTAACAGTAGTTGTATATTTGAACATTTGTACAAGTAATGTTGTGTTAAAAGGAAATTAATAGATAAACATGTGCTCATGGCTTAACAGAGAAATAAACTCCTTCTACTTACACTCGCTGTCTCTGTTTTAACTAAGGGCTGTGATACATTGAACATTATAATTCACAAAGTGACATCTTTTCTCGGGAAATTTAGTAAATATAAAATTCCATCATGTGACCTATTGGTAACATGTTTTTATCTAACTAGGACACAGATTTCGATTGAGTTTAAAAATAATCACCCTTTGATTTTAAATAGCTTAGTAAGTCTTTACTAAATGTTTACTTACATGGATGGGTTCATACATTTTAATCATTGCACTTGTGCCATACAGAATAAATAGGAAGTTGTAAAATAGAGATCTCATATTATTTTTAATACATGTCTTTGTTATTCATCCAGTCTGATTTTAAATTTATGTTAGCTCCTTCTCTCGTACACAGGCACCTGAAGTATGGATAATACCTCCCCCTTTTTTTTTAATGAAAAAAAAAATGTAAGAGTGTATATCTCAAAAATATAAAATTTCCCCGTCAAACACATCTATATGTCATTATATGCAAGCAGATTGTACTTTTTCTCACGTTTAAAGAATGACCCTATTCGGTATATAATAAAAATACACAAGGTAAGAAACAAAAGTTGTAAACAAATTAATGCGGGGAATTACTTCACAGATTACCATGGTAATAATTAATGTTACCTATCATAATTTTGCAATCACTCTGTCTGGGAGATGTTCTTTGATTAGTCTCTTTGTAACCTAAACCCCGCTATGCGTTTTATATGCCGAAATCAGACGATTTATTAATCGGATACACAATTTTCTCCATTGGCAGCGTTAAAGGAGGTTTTGGAGCTGCTTTTCTGTTTCGCCTTATCTGATTGGTTAGATATTTAAACTGTATTATAATTAGCCAATCAGATAAGGCGAAACAGAAAAGCAGCTCCAAAACCTCCTTTAACGCTGCCAATGGAGAAAATTGTGTATCCGATTAATAAATCGTCTGATTTCGGCATATAAAACGCTAATAGCGGGGTTTAGGTTAAAGAGACTAATCAAAGAACATCTCCCAGACAGAGTGATTGCAAAATTATGATAGGTAACATTAATTATTACCATGGTAATCTGTCTCGAAGTAGGGATTCCCCGTTTGTTTACAACTTTTGTTTCTTACCTTGTGTATTTTTATTATACCGAATAAGGCCATTCTTTAAACGTGAGAAAAAGTACAATCTGCTTGCATATAATGACATATAGATGTGTTTGACGGGGAAATTATATATTTTTAAAGATATTATACACTCTTACATTTTTTTTCATTAAAAGGGGGGGGGGGGGGTATTATCCATACTACAGGTGCCTGTGCTCTCGTACATACATAATGTTCTATCAAGGGCAGGTAAGCGTTAATGATCTTTATTTGGAAAACCATTAGGACAAAAACATGAAATTAGTTATTGCATTACAGTCTAAAATAATTTTTATCATTTAAATTGGGTATCTAATTAACGGACCACTTTAGTAAATATATAAGAAATAGCCTGGTCCCCTGGCTCATCCTTGCCAAGGCAGGAGAGCCAGGTGGATTACATTCTTTGCTTTCCTTTGATTGGTCAGAATAATGTGCCCTAAATCAAGGGTTCTTGTGCCGTTGCCGTTAACCACGGAAATAAATATCGACATAACAATGACACATAACATCGACGGCGTAGAGAAATATGACGTCACAATGAACGTCTTCACCGGAATTGCAACTAAATTCGACGTCACAATGGGCTAAGATGCAGGGCAGATTCGCCCTGAATCCATTGTACTCCACTTGGCCCTAGTGATGCGGAATATATGAAGCATAACAGGGACAGGGAACCAGGCTACATTAAAGAGAACTTAGGTTAAGGTTTAAGCAACAGAAAAGACAGAAAAAGACCCAAAACACTGTATTAAGTGCAGTCAATATTTTTGTTCTATACTCGACACTTAGGGCCATCTAGCAGGGAGTGATCAGGGATCTCTATCATGCCAGCACCTACTGCGACATGGGACCTCAGGTTATACGGTCTCATCCAAAAGACTGGTCTCAATGTCCCACAGTATGTGGGACAATAAAGATCATATCCTTTTTTCACGACCATAGAGCAGATGCTCTTGTTACCACTGGGCGCTATGCAAGAAACCCATCAGTTAATGAAGTAAATCATCTGCAAAAAAAACAGTCAAAATTTAGGCCTTTCATGAAATATTGTTTATTTACAGTTTCCTTCCTGACATTTAAACAAAGATTGAACATTGGATCGGAACAGCATCCACTGGAATGGAGGTTTATTTTAATCATTAACAAATAGGAAAGGTATAATAATTTAATTTCATTTGTTTCCTTTCGCTGTTCAGCTCTCTTACAAGTTACTGACAATTCTCCTCCCATTTAAGTTTGTTCATATGTTTGGTTGTTTTTTGTTTCATTCTCTCATGAATATTTTTATTTTCCCTATGCACTTCTACTAAGAACTAACATCTCCTCTGCCCTTTAATCCTCAACACGTCTTTATTAGCGTTGTTAGTTTTAGTTGTTTTGTTTTTTTTTGTCTTAATATATGTCTTCCCTTTTTGCTGGGACTTTATCCTCGAGGTTGGTGAAAAAAGGACTTTGAGGCTACTGGGCTACAACCCTGGAATGGAAGGTATTTCTTTATTAAGGATGAACAAGCAAAGGTATGCTTCTTTTTAATTTATTTCTTTTTGCACTCCTACTACCTACTAACATTTTTCCTCCCCAAATCCTTAGCACTTTTTTTTATCCCTGTTGTTAGTTTTGTTGCTGTTTGGGGGTTCTTTAAATCTCTTTTTTTTTATTTTCCAGAGATCGGCTTCATCATTTGTCTAATCTTCCGTGTACTCTCTTTGCCAGAACTAATTAATCAGTGTTGAAGATGGTGGACTTGTAGGCAACTGGCTCTTCATCGTTGGAGGAATTGGAGGATACTGGGCATATTGGATTGGAACAGCATGCCAACAACGCTGAACTGCAGGTATTTCCTGGTCATTAAGAAAGAGCAGAGGTAAGATGGTTTTATTATTATTTTGGCACTCCTACTAAGTTCTAACATTTCCCTCCCCTTCCCCACTCTCTGCACATCTTTTGTAATACTTGTTTTGTTTTTTGTTCTGTTGTTTTTTCTTTGTCTAATCTTCTCTGTTCTCTCTTTGCCGGGATTTATCATTGGAAGACTTGGAGGAAGCTGGGCATGTTGGATTGGAAAAGGATGACAACACACTGGACTGCAGGTATTTCTTGGTCATTAAGGAAGAGCACAGGTAAGATGATTTCATTGCTATTTCAACACCCCTTCAAAGTACTAACATTTCCCTCCCCTTCACCACTCTCTGCACATCTTTAGTAATAGTGGTTTTGTTTTTTGTTCTGTTGTTTTTTCTCTGTCTAATCTTCTCTGTTCTCTCTTTGCCGGGACTTCCATCTTTGGAGATGGTGGACTTTGAGGAAGCTGGCTCTTCATCGTTGAAGATGGTGGAATAAGGCCTTGGAAGAAACTGGCTCTTCATCGTTAGAGGACTTGGAGGAGGCTGGGCATATTGGATTGGAACAGCATGTCATCAACCCTGGACTGCAGGTATTTCTTGGTTGTTAAGGAAGCTAGAAAAGGTCACTTGCCTCTTTTAAATGTATCTCTTTTTTGCACTCATACTATGTTATACTAACATCTCTTCTACCCTGTTATTACCACATCTTTTTAATTGTTATAATTTTTGGTGTTTGTTTGTTTTTTGTCTTTATTAAACTCTCTCCTCAATCTTTTTTCCCCATAGATCTCCTCACTGGAGATGGTAAAATAATGACTTGGAGATGGGCTGCACATACTAGATTGGAGCAGCATCTTGGCAATGCTGGAATGGAGGTATTTTCTAGTCAACAGGAAATAGCAGAGGTATGGTTGTTTCATTATTGTTTAGCACTCCTACATACATTAACTTTTGTTGCATATGAGATGACTCTTGTGTTTATATCTGCTACCTTAAGTGAGTTCAGCAATTTCAATTTTGTATTTTACTAACAATGTATTTCACAGTGAACGCATAGGACTGGATCTCTTCATGCATTTTTCTATGGAAATGTGACCGTGTGTGTAATTATACCCCCGCTCCGAAGGAGAGGGGGGTATACTGTTTTACCCTTGTGTGTCTGTCTGTGTGTCCGTGTGTCTGTGTGTCCGTGTGTCTGTGTGTCTGTGTGTCCGTGTGTCTGTGTGTCCGTCCGAAACAAATTTTCGTCACAGTTTTCTCAGCAACTACTCATCGTAGATGCTTGAAATTTTAACACAATATTCTCTGAGGCATGCCATATGGTGGGATACATTTTCGCTCAAATCGGATATCAACTTCCTGTTTGTCTGTGCGTCTGTCCGTTTCATACATCACAAATTTTCGTCACAGTTATCTCAGCAACTACTCATCGTAGATGCTTGAAATTTTAACACAATCTTCTCTGAGGCATGCCATTTGGTGGGATACATTTTCTCTCAAATCGTATATCAACTTCCTGTTTGTCTGTGGGTCTGTGCGTTTCATACATAACAAATTTTCATCACAGTTTTCTCAGCAACTACTCATTGTAGATGCTTGAAATTTTAACACAATCTTCTCTGAGGCATGCCATATGGTGGGATACATTTTTGCTCAAATCTGATGTCAACTTCCTGTTTGTCTGTGGGTCTGTCCGTTTCATACATCACAAATTTTCGTCGCAGTTTTCTCAGCAACTACTCATCGTAGATGCTTGAAATTTTAATACAATCTTCTCTGAGGCATGCCATTTGATGGGATACATTTTCTCTCAAATCGTATATAAACTTCCTGTTTGTCTGTGGGTCTGTCCATTTCATACATCACAATTTTTTGTCGCAGTTTTCTCAGCAACTACTCATCGTAGATGCTTGAAATTTTAATACAATCTTCTCTGAGGGATGCCATTTGGTGGGATACATTTTCTCTCAAATCGGATGTCAACTTCCTGTTTGTCTGTGGGTCTGTCCGTTTCATACATAACAAATTTTCGTCACAGTTTTCTCAGCAACTACTCATTGTAGATGCTTGAAATTTTAACAAAATCTTCTCTGACGTATGCCATATCTTGGGATACATTTTTTTTCAAATTGGATATCAACTTCCTGTTGTTCAGTGAGTTCAGGAATTTCAATTGTGTATGTTACCAACGTTGGATTTCACAGAGGATG
>NW_026920431.1:0-16779 GCF_032062105.1 Saccostrea cuccullata | reverse complement strand
GAAAAGAAAAGGGTAATATTACGAGATGGATTTTGAGAAATTGTAATAAAGTGTTGATACAATACAAAGATATGTTCACATTACGTTATACACTTTTAACACCACGTAATAAAGCACTGACATAAAGGTAAGATGTGTTCACCTCACATCATCATGCCCTCGCCGTAAATAGAGAATAATACATACCCTTTTCCATATCACATCCTGTATCAGCCCGAGACACCAATATCAGCCAGAGGGCCGAAGGCCCGAGGGCTGATATTGGTCGAGGGCTGATACAGGATGTGATGTGGAAAAGGGTATGTTTTATTATATTTATTACATACTTAGTAATAAAATACAGAACATATTTAGTTGAGAAGAAAATAAGTAAATAATCATACATGGACTTCTTACATACATGTACATAGTCTAATGTCTCATACGATTTGGGTTCGTCTCTACTTCTATTTCAATGCACTTGATCCGTAATTTGAAAATATTCTATAGTATTACATGTATTTGTAAATTAAGATTAACCTTATTTTCAAAAAGTTAAAATTAAGAGAATATGAACCCACCAAAAATTGTGTATGATCACAAGTACTGTTATTGTGGTTTAATTTACTAAGGGTGTGATATTGACGTCACAATAGCCGTATCATGAAGGCCACAGCATAAATTTAATTTATCATAAACTTCAAGTGAGTTTTTGAAAAAGAAATTAGTTCAACGTCAAGGGGAAAGTTTGTCAAAAGTTGAACAAACTATTAGTCTCAATCTCATAAAAAATTACATGAATCGGTGAGAAAAAAAAAAACAAAAACAAATGAAATGTACTAAAATAAAAATACTGTACTGCTAGAATAAGAAAAGTTACAAAATGTCTTGGTGAAAAAGATCCGCTATTTTCGTGACGTTTATAACTGAAAATTTATAATCCGCGTATTCTTCCAAACTTAGCACCAGAAACTAACAAACTGTCCATGGTCTTTATTAATTCATTTTAACTCAAAGCACTGCAAAGTCTAAAAGTAGTATTTTTAAGTTCATGTAAAAATTGACATGTAGAAATCTGATACAAGTATACAAAGTGGCCAAAAAAGATCCCCAAAGACAGAATATTGGCTAGATATTACACAAAATATAACGAAAGAGCTAGACTGCATAGATTCTGCAAATTAGAATAATTTTATTTTAGCAGTACTCAAATTGGCCAAGATTTTATCAGTTATCACTTGTGGGAAAGGCAGAGTTCAAGCAAGTTGACATCGAAGAGCTTTGCTAGAAGAAATCACTTTCGTATGAGATAGAGTCCCGCTGGGTCCTGATAAAGAGTGAATCACCATCCCATAACAGGAAATGAAGAGTGTATCTGTCCAATTGTCTGAAAAAATTGAAAAATTTATTGCTAAATGTTATACAAACACTGGATAATGGATTTTATGTCTTCTGCTAAAGCAAACGGATGTCTTGCAGTCTTCAAATTAAACTCTTTAAAATCCATTTTACAAAGTTTACATAACTTAAAAAAAAACTTATGTCGCATTTACATAATAGAAGATGCTTATATAATTTTTTTTAATAAGCACGAAATTAACTTGCAACATTCGTGTAGACTTATTTTTTCTTGTAAATTTATAATTTTTTAAGTTGGTGGGTGAATTCCTAAATTGTAAAACTTCGTCTGCAAAAATTTACTTTATTTACTTCAGAAAAATCATAAGTTGTGTTGCAACTCTAAGACACGTTTCTATGAGGCGCCGTTTTGGTATTTACTGCAAAAAAGTGATATAACCTATTCGAATAGGCGATATCACTTATTCGAGTTGGTGAAATCACCTATTGGAAATGAATAGGTGATATCACTTATTCGTGCTGATTAGGTGATATCACCTATTCGAATAAGTGATATCACCTATTCGAATACGTGATATCAATTATTCAAAATGATCTGGTAATATCACCTATTCAATTTAAATAGGTGATATCACTTATTCGAATAGGTGATATCATCAATTCGAAAGGAATAGGTGATATCACTTATTCGAATTAGTGATATCACCTATTCGAATAAGTGATATCACCTTTTCGAATAGGTGATATTACCATCACCAATTCAAATCAAATAGATGATTAGATATCATAATATTTGATTTGATATCACCTATTCAAAATCTGAATAGGTGATATCACTTATACAATGGAATAGGTGATATCGCCTATTCGAATAGGTGATATCACTTTTTGGCAGTAAATACCAAAACGGCGCCTCATACGTTTCGTAGTTTGTTAACTGAATTACCCTCAATGAAATAAAAATAAAAATTAGCCGAAATTAGCACGTTTTAAAAAATGTCATATTTACTGTATATAAAAAGAGTACGATGACATTTTTTAAAACGTGCTAATTTCGGCGAATTTTTATTTTTATTTCAATGAGGGTATTCAGGCACACATACAAGAACACATAATACACAAAATACACCATCGTGTAACCAAGCGCCTATGATGTAAGGCACAGAACAGTTAATGATTTTGTCTTGTGTTATCCGTCCAATTACAACCACGCAAGAATATTTACATTTGCAAATTTCTTTTCTACATGAAGCTATTGAACAAAAAATATGTTCAATACGTAATCTCGCGAGTACCGCGCAGTTATCTAACTTACTACCACTCTTTTGCGGAGGAGCCGAGAAAGCTCTAGATTAAGTGGACACATGAAAATTGTTTACAGTAAGCAATCAATAATTCGATCAATTTAATGCCGAAAGTACAATGAATTGCCAAGAATCGGACTCCAAGTAGTAGATTGTAAATTAACGGAAGTTTAGAATATTTTATCTGTTTTAAAATGTGACGATTTTCAATAAAAATTAATTGAGAAAAGTCAACTTAATTAAAAATATCGTTAAAAATGTAACATATTAGGATTTACTGGTCTCAAAAATTAATTAAGCTGCTTCAGCGATTTTTAAGTAAAGTATTCCACTAGAATTTTATACTTATTTATCCTTATAAACTCTACCGATCTTGCATTTTATTCTATAGCACTTTGTCCCCATCCAACAGACGTTTCCTACCTCCATTGCGAAAAAGTTCCGCTAAGTTGAGTAATCACGATATCAAGTATTCTGTGTGAATGTTATTTGGAGGGTCAGAGGTCATAGCGCGACAGAATCACAGATCAAGGCATTTTTGTTATATTTGTCACAGTGCAACTTGTTTAGGAATATTTCTAAGTTAATAACGATGAAAAAGATAAAAGGATAAACAATATGAATATTTTTCATCACGGGTAGATGTACAAAAAATCTTCTTTCGATGTGAATAAGGTACGTTTTGAATACTATGATAAGCCTTAAATCACACTTATCTTTTGACCTGAAAATTCTTTTGGAGTTATAATATCTAAAAAAACAGGTAATACCACCGCTTTTGACTTCAAATATTGTAAGAACTTATGAAAGTTAGATTATTCTAAACAGCGATCATTGTTCTTTCATTATATAGGGATATTTCCTTAACTGGGCTGAAACTTAATGTAAACATTCAAATGTTGGAGCCATGTGAACTAACTTTGACCAAACAACTTCTAGGTCATCTCGCGTCACAACATAGCAATACGGTGGCCCATTCGTGTTATAAATTCAATTTTACTCGAAATTTATTGGTCTCAAATGTGTATATTAGTAATAAACAACAAAGTTAAAAAAGATCGCGAAAAATGAACTTTTAATTGGTACGTGATAAAATCTACTGAGAAGCCCTTCCGGCTTCACTGGATTTGATCACGTGACCAAATAAAATCCATTTCCTAGATAACATTTTAATATTGTTATTAATTTCATAAGGGGACAACCATTTGATTCTGAGGGAGGGGGCTGGCAGATTTTTAGCCTTTCTGAGCCAAAGGTTCAAAGAGCTAATGCTATGCATAGGCACTTGGGGTATGGACCCCACCCCCTTTCCATTTTTTTCTTTTAAAATCTGGGTTCGAGTCATCTTTTTCCTATTTTTCTATTCTAATATGCACTATATGTTATCAAAAGTGCCACTCTTTTGTCACTGTTTTTAAAAATGCCGTTTTCCACTGATACATGTAAAGAGAGAAGGCTTGCATCTCTTTTTCTCGCCATCCTTCTCAGCTCGCTTCAACTTCGCTCGATTATATATCTAAACCAGTATAAAACATGGGATATGTATACATTAATAAATTTATATGAAATCGCCCGCATGTAGGGTAAATTTTGCTGATATGCACCAACTGGGACGGAAGTACCCGGTATTTTCGGAAGTCATCATAATGTGTAATGTTATTCGGAACATTAAATTCTAGAGGGAATTAAACCGAATTTTCTCTCCGTCATTTTACATATAACGGTAAGTTCGATATATACCAAGAAAACTGTAACAAGTAGATTCTGATGGATGCAGATTAACTTATAACTTACGACAAAAAAAAAACCAAATTTTACAATGATGTTATTACAAAGCCTGGATGTTTTTAAAGCAAAACATTTGTAAAGTTAGAGTTATCGTTTTTTGTACTTCCGTCCCAAGTCATGCATATACCCTAGACGGGGGTGATTTCATCGAGATATTTACAAATCGGGACACATAAAAATTAAATGGAAATATGAAAAGGAAGAGGGATGTATAATAAATTCATTAATGTATGCATATCCCATGTTTTATACTGGTTTAGATATATAATCGAGCGGAGTTGAAGTGAGCTGAGAAGGATGACGAGAAAAGAGTTGCAAGCCTTCTCTCTTTACATGTATCAGTGAAAAACGGCATTTTTAAAAACAGCTTGTAGAGCCATAAGAGTGGCACTTTTGATAACATATAGTGCATATTAGAACAGAAAAATAGGAAAAAGGTGACTCGAACCCAGATTTAAAAAGAAAAAAAATTGGAAAGGGGGAGGGGGTCCATACCCCAAGTGCCTATGATGCTATGGCCATTTGTGCGTCGTGCGGTGTGCGGTGTGCGTTAACTTTTTAGAATATGTACCATAACTCAAGAACCCCTTGGCCAATCATTGTCAAATTTGTCACAGGGTCTCTTAGCCCAAGGGCTACAATTTGTACTAAAACTAGGGGCGGGACCCTAAAACAAGGGGAGATAATCAGAAAAATGAAACCAAAAGTACTGGTTGCTAAAAAATCTTCTTCTCAATCACCACCAGGCAAATTTTCACCACACTTACTTAGTACATGTTTCACACCTCGAACAAAGGATTTTTGCTGCTACCAAATCACTTGGGCACACCCCAAGCCCAAGCTTCACGGTTGGATGACTGTGCCATTGTGTGCATAATTATTGAGCCAATCATTACCAATGATAGGTTACAATCAGGGACACAGGGCAAGGTCACCAAACAATGAATAATGGACCTGATGTACTACATAGTCAAAAATCTACATAGTTACATAAATTACTTTGTACGGAAAGAAAGATTTCTTTCTCCTCCCTTTTGTCTTTCTTCCTGAATTATTCAACTTTAGCCAAAATTAAAACATGAAAAAAATTAATTAAAATCAAAAGTAAAAGAGATAGTTAAGAAATGTCTAGAAGTGATTGAATATTTAGGATTTACCATTTACATTGGATCAGAATCAGAATTACCCCATTGAGAAGTGAAACCATAAGATTTTACTTACTATTTAATTTATTCTTTGATTCCAATTAAACAGACATGGGCTGATTGGGAAACAGCAAAAAGTGTAAATATGATCTTTTTTAAGAAGTTCAAAATATGTTGAAACCGTCCTATATTGCTCAAGTAATGCACATGTGTATCCAACCGTAAACCTTTCTTTTTCCTGCTTTTCGTTTTCTATGGAATTCTTGCTTTCAGGAGAAATTTATCAATTTTACCACCAAAAACAAATGTTTATTAATGTCCACAAAAAATGAAATGCTCCTGATTTGAATCCATCAAAATGACATTACTATCTTCATACAGAGATGTTTGAATCTATAGAAATGAACCTGACAGTCTGTATTGTGTTTGAAAACTGCTCACTGTAGACCGTCACCTGACAGGTAGATATTACCCAGAGGGTATAATTATCACATTTGGGCCTGTACAAAATGGCAAAAGTCAGTCAAACTACCTTTATCTTGATTGAATAACAAGAAACCCACAAAGATTTGTAATTAAATAGACAGAGACACAAAGGGCTTAATTTCTCGTGTGAAACATGTGACTAAGATGTCGTTAAACTTTTCCCTCGCCATTCGATTTGGTCCTCGCGAATCATGGTACTCGGGAAAGTTACCAACATATACATACAAGGGTCGGGATATGTTGAAGATTAAAATTGTTCAAGGCATGACCCTGGGCAAAGGGCGTGGTCTCAAGTTCACTTTTAAGTCGACCAAAATTTACACTTAATGAAAACGTTGATATTTTGCTTACTATAAAGACTAGGATCATCAAATCTTGTAAGAAGATGCATCTCAGGACTTCACATCATGCTAATACAAAAGTAGGTCACGGTGACCTACTTTTTAAATTTTACGGGCTTTTGTTTTCAAATTGATTTGGAGGCATATTTTGGACACTTTAGGGCCTATGATCATAAAACTTTGTCAGTTGGTGCATCTTGGGTCCACAAACAAAATCAACTTAAAAATTGGTCACCGTGATCTACTTTATGAATTCTTTGGAATATCTTTTCTAAAACATTTAATCCCATTATTTCAGACACTGAGAGGTTTAGAATCACCAAATCTTGTTATTTGATGCATCTTGGGGCCTTAAGACATTTATTAAAAAGTAGGTTACTGTGACCTACTTTTTCAACTTTGCAGGCATTTATTTTCAATTGTTTAAAAGGCATATTTTGAATACTATAAGACTTATGATTATCAAATTTTGTCAGTTGAAGCATCTTTGGTCTTCAGAAAATGTGGACTAAAAAGTAGGTCACTGTGACCTACTTTTGACATTTTATGGCTACATTATAATATCTCGGTTTCTTATTGGCTTAGAATCATCAAACTTTGTCAGTTGATGCATCTTGGATTTTCAGAGATGGACGACCAAAAAGTAGGTCACATTGATCAATTTTTGACATTTTATGCCTAAATTTTTGTATCTTATGTACTTATTGGCTTAGAATCATCAAACTTTGTCAGTAGATGCATCTTAGGTTTTCGTAGCATGCCAACCAAAAGTAGGTCACGGTGACCTACTTTTGAATATCTCAGGTACTGATTGGCTTAGAATCATCAAACTTTGTCAGTAGATGCATCTTAGGTTTTCGGATCTTGTCAACCAAAAAGTAAGTCACGGTGACCTACTTTTGAATATCTCAGGTACTGATTGGCTAAGAATCTTCAAACTTTGTCAGTAGATGCATCTTGGGTTTCGGAGAATGTCGACCAAAAAGTAGGACACGGTGACCTACTTTAGACATTTTTTGGCTATATTTAGTTATCTTGGGTACTTATTGGTTTAGAATCATTAAACTTTGTAATTTGAAGCATCTTGTGTTCTTGGAGAATGATAATTGAAAAATAGGTCACGGTGACCTACTTGTGAAATTTATGGCTATATTTAAATATTCTAGGGTACTTAGTGGCTTACAAATTGTCAGACTTTGTCAGTTGATGCACCTTGGGTTTTCGGAGAATGTTGACCAATAAGTAGGTCACTGTGACCCATTTTTGAATATCTCAAGTAATTATTGGCTTAAAATTACCAATCTTTGTCAATTAATGCATCTTGTGTCCTCAGAAAATTTCAATCAAAAAATAGGTCACTATGACCTACTCTACAGAGCATTTTATAGTTACGTTTAAATAACTTCAGCCCTTACTGGCTAAGAATCATCACACTTTGTCAGTTGATGCTTCTTGGGTCTTAGGAGAGATTGTATAATTTATCAGAAGAGCGATTCAAGGCCCTTGGGCCTCTTGTTGGAAATAAAATAACCTGTCTCTGAAAATGTTGAAAATAAATAATTTGTCCACCACTACAAAGCAGATACTAGTAAATAATCTGACACTGACTTATGATATTTAAATATTGTGAAAATACATTTTTATTTCCCTGTTATTCAACCTCAAAATCTTCAATTCAGCATTTCTTTTGCACATAATTGTGTCTGGTTGAAGTCTTAAAATTAACAAAACCCAAGAGCTTCAGGGGGCTTCGCCCTCTGGACCCCCTTCATTCAACGTACGATATGATCAGTATTAATATGAGGGCTGTTCAATAAATAATGTCCTCGGTGCTCAGAAAGAAGCAAAAGACGCTTTTCAATGATTTAGTCTTCATGATTTTACTAATTAATCTCTTTTAAGTAAAATACATGTCCGTAACATTTTTTATCCAATTTCTGATTGTTTTTAGAACTCATTTTTGGGTATGACCCTTAGTATACTGGAAAATGGCAGATCCAATGATTTACCGGACTTGCTTCTTCCCTCTGAAAGGTGTTTTTTCCAAGTTTGGAAATAGAAACAAATCAAAAGGTCAAAGACCTGGCAATTATTGTTAATGTGAAAAAACATTAACTTTCTGTTTATCCCGAAAACCCCTTTACTCTTCTGGGCATGTGGGTTTGGACGTTGTCTTGGAGAAATTCAATGGATTCCTGATTCTGGGTCCTTCCTCTAATAAACCTTTTGATTTTTTTGCAAAAAATACCTTTCTAAACTCCTCCAGAAGTTAAACTGTCTCTCTAAATACGAATTTGAACAACAATACCACTAATTTTAAGAACATAACATATAAATATGTCTTTGTGCTCTTGAATACCTGTGCTTGTCACATTCGCCGTTTTTATCAAGTACATCTTATGGTAAATTTAGTTTTGAGGGTATTAATCAATAGTTTCATGTTCCAATATCTGTTTGAAAATAAAACAAACGTGAATAACTAAAATTAATGATCTTTTAAAATAATTGTTAAGAAAATTGTATATGCTGGCGTTTTCACTCATTTTTCAAAATATAGGATGATCTTTGAGCACCAAGCTTTTTTTTTGCCGTCAAACGTTTCTTAAAAACAGTGTAAACTACTTCCAATATGAAAATACACAAAAACCCATAACCTTCTGGGGAGTTTTCCTCCCTTGGCCTTAAGGCGGCCCCTGACCTCTAGTCTGAACAAAGACACCCTCTTCCCAAAATCCTGTATCTGCCTATGGTATATAAATGATTGGTCTTTTAGAATCTATTTAATTTAATCAATATTTTATCATGTTAAGTAAGATTACATAATTGGATTGGACATCAGGCTTTTAGAAATCTTATTGATCAAGGTGCCGTAAGACAAAGAAGAAAATAAATAACTGACCTTGATAATCTTGAAAATAAATAATTTGTCCTTGACTAGCATGAAAATAAATAATCCGTTTCAAAAAAAGCAAGCCCCCCCCCCTTCAGAATCAAATGGTTATCCCCTAGATGATGTGGAGGGAAAAAAAGGTATATAATATACTATCCTAGCTATTTGAGGGTGAATGTGGTCCTGCAGAGAAACTTTAAGACACACTGCCAGTATCACATTATGTTTCATTTCACGTCATCCCTACATATTTTTTTATGGTTCAATTTCATGCAATTTCTGTAAGAAACTAGGTTTATCTGAGATCGTCCCAAAGTAAATTTGAACTCGATTTTATTTATTCCCTTTTCTTTTACATGGTCATTAGGTATTATCAGACATAGTGTGCTAACTAACTTGCATGCTTTGAGAATAAAAGCTTTATTAAACGTAAAAGTAGCATACATGTAGATCAATATTATGATAATTGGAAGTTCTTTTGTTTATAGAAACGATTATGCCGGTTCGAAAGATAGAAAAGTAGAAATCAAATATCTTTTCCAGGGATTGTGTATTCGGTTTTTAAAGGATTTATAGATCAATTATAGACATGAGAACCACTTGAATTGCTACGCTATGACAGGTGCCCCTTCCAAACAAATGACAATTAACCATGACGTCCGAATTGAATTGTGAAAAAACTGCGATATGCTCACCAAGCTTTCTAACAGAGTTAATTTTTCAAACATACCAATTTTAAAATGTAATAACTTTGTTGTTAATAATACAAAAGACACCTTCATAGTTTCTTTTTTCTTTCTGTTTATAAAATATATATAAAGTAATGTTATTTGTGTCAATATATGCAATGTAAATGCCAATAAAGATATTAGTACTATTATAAACAAGAAAACACTGATGTAACCATCAACTGTCGCCCGGGAAATAAATAGTCTGATCCGATTTATAAGAAAAAAAAATACATTTAACGGTAAATAATTATTATTTCGTACAGCATGGTTTTTTTTACCTAATTTGAATTCTATGCTGAATCCGAAAAACATATGCTGACCTTCATGAAAATGGGGTTAAAGAGGTCAAAATGGCGGGCATCCAATTTTCTAATTCTTCTCTAGCCTAAATGTTGTTCAAAATGGAGAAGTAATGAGTGAATATCTAACTTAGTGTAATAAAACTATTAAAAATATACTTGAATGCTATCATCGTTAATTTTACTCAGAAAATAAAGTCGTTTCTAAACTATAAGTTCTAATTTTCTCTGATTTATTTGTCAATTGTTTCTATATTCTTCTTTTTCAGAATTTCACATTTGCAAATATCCATACAGATTTGTATTTTTTCCTCTACATCTCACTATTCTACAACTGAATGATGGTGCATCGGTAAGTTGAAAGTCAAAATGGCGATTCAAAGTGGCGGATATTCAATTTTTTTCAGATTATTTCTCAATGTCGTTTACATTGGAGAAAGGATTTGTGAATGTCTTAATTACTTAATTACAACTATGTAAAATTCCAAAAGAACACCAATGTTATAACTTTAATTCGGAAAATTTAGTTGTTTAAATTTGAAATGTTTTAATTAGCTCAAAATGGCGGTTCAAAATGACGTCACATTCACTTGAATTTCGTAAAATACTCAAACTGCCTAATTCTGCTTCGTTTTGCAGAAGATGAATTGCCGTTTCTTTTATTTATAGTATATACATATGTAGTATATTGATAAGTCCACTAAATATGAACAATCAAAAAATAATAGAAAAAATTCATTTTTTTCTGGAAATAATTTAAAAAAAACTCGACTTCAGAGTTTCCAAATTTCCTCCCTCGTATTTGACCGTGTTTCAAAGCCTTTCAGCCCCCGTCTACCGTTAATCACTCCTGAACTCTTTTATTATCAAGTCGCATTTCTACTTCAACATCCCTCAGCACTCGATCAAATATAACTGAAGGCATTCTTGTTCGATTTCATCGAACACGCTGTTCTAGCTTTTTAGCACTTATAAGAATTTAGTATTATCCCTTAACATCTTCTTTTCCAGCTTTCTTTGCTATATGTTTCAGTCTGTCTTCGGAATTTTGGTATTTTCAACACTCAAGTACAATGGTGCTCCGTGTCAAGGATGACAATTCCCTTGGCATGTAAAAGATTGTTTCTCTGGAGTTAGAAAAAGAGTAAGCTCACTTGGGGCCGCCAGAGAAACCAAAATCCTTCAAAAACCGATTATTTAAACTGATAATCCACCGAAACATGGCTGAAAAATTGCCGCCTCAGTGTGAAACAATTTTCAATCAATCAATAAACTCTCAAGGAAAGACACATTTATGTTTAAATGTTAAAAGTCTACTTTGTTTTTAAAAACCTTATACAAAACTAGAGGTACTATGAGCAATGAGCTCACCAAATGATAAAAATTATCTCTGATATTCAAGACATGTAGTTCTTTATTTCGTGACCGCGTATAGATTTGTTGTCTTTTAGGGAAGAAAGGTAATTCTATGATTAGCAAGAAAACTCTCAAACTTTTTCATCTGGAATCAACTTGTGTGCATATTTTGATGAGAAAAGTTTTGTAATTATGCAATTTCAGAGCCCCTGCTGATTCCTCGTGATTCCTATCACTTACAAGCTTTCTTACCAATAGGCCTAAGCCTTTCTTGACTTCGATCTAGTCAACACTTTCTCTTGACAATAAAATTTTCTTGAACACTCTAAGAACTTTACAAGGCAATTTAATCCACACTTCTTTGTTAAGATAGTGTAAGGCTGTATCAAGAATTGAGGGGGAATTGAACAATTTTCTTCTTTCAGATTTTGTAAAATTATATACACTGTACAATATAAAATTATCTGTTCACAACATCAAATATTTTTGAATGCATTTGAATTTTTGACTTAGAATAACAAAATGCAAACCAAGGGACAGAGAATCAGAGCTTGACAATCAAGAAAATTTATGGTTTATGTATATTATATTGATAATTCTTAATAAAAGACGTAATTAAACAAAAAAAACATGTTATTAAAATCCTAAGTCATTAACAAAATATCCTTGAACGTTCATTGCATATTTGAACATTATTTCATGAATAAAAACAAAAAAAATGAAATTTATTTTCTTCAATACGGAGCAGAATTAAGCAGTTTGGGTATTTTACGAAATTCGAGTGAATATGATGTCATTTTGAATCGCCATTTTGGGCTAATTAACACATTTCAAATTGAAACGAATATATTTTCTGAATTAAAGTGATCATATTAGTGTTCTATTGTCATTTAACATAGTTGTACTACACTCAGTAACATATTCACAAATCCTTTCTCCTATGTAAACGACATTCAGAAATAATCTGACAAAAAAATGAGTATCCGCCATTTTGAGTCGCAATTTTGACTTTTAACTTCTAGATACACCATCATTTGGTTGAAGAATAGTGAGATGTAGAGGGAAAAATACAAATCTGCAGTCTATGGATATTTGCAAATGTAAAATCCTGAACAAATAAGAATATAGAAACAATAGACAAATAAATCATAGAAAATTCGAATTAAGTGTCGAAACGACTAAATTTTGAGAGTTAAACTTATAATGTTAGTATTCTAGTATATTTTTAATAGTTTTTTATACTCAGCTAGATATTCACTCATTACTTCTCCATTTTGAACAACATTTAGAGAAAATTAGAAAAATTGGATGTCCGCCATTTTGAATCGCCATTTTGACCTCTTTAACGCCATTTTCATGAAAGCCAGCATTCTTTTCGGATTCAGCATACTCAGAATATGTTAAAAAACTATGCTGGACAAAAAATTATTATTTGCTGTTACAAGTTATTTCTAGCCTTCTTTTTAAAAATCCCCCTGCGATGTGAAATTCATAATTTCAGGAACTTTTACAAGTATGAATCGTTCATGAATATTCATGATGTGTTTATGAATGATTCATGACTACTTCTTAAAGATGGATCATGAAAACATTCATTACTCTCATAATACAATGTTTGCATGCAGATGCAGCACACGACGGGTGTGGCCGATCGGCGGGGGGTGCTCACTCCTCGGTGGCACCTGATCCCACCTCTGATGTTTCGGGGGTCCGTGTTTGCTCTTATTTTGTATTGTTTTATGGACTCTGAGATTGAATACTGTTCGTTATCTCTATATCCTTCTTGAACAAGCCCCTAATATGATTTATATTTTGTAACATTCTTTCACCAACTATCTAAAAAAATAAATCATGAATTCTCTAAACATTTTCATGTTTTTATTCGATTTTAATTAAACAAACACTGCATCATCATTGACAGCATTTTTTTTCAAATTGATTACTTATGTTCCTTCATAATTTGATTTAAACAGTTATATTTATCATAATGTGCTTTTAAAAATGTCATTTTTCATCACACAACTTTGTTCAACCGAATTGTCTCCAACATCAAACTTTAAACAAGTTGTTGGAAGATGAAACATTCTGAAAAAAATTGTGAGCTTCGTAAAAAAATAACCTTTTATATATTTATTAACAACTGAAAAATTATATCGCTTGTCTGTACTGTACCGCATTATTCTTGAATCGAAACGCTATATACATTTTAATTTTGGTGCAGTTAAAATTTCAAAAGTTTCCCTTGCTTCGTGTGTAAATGATAGAGCACAGACTGCATGGTTGTAAAGTATATATGACATAAACCACATTCGTATTTTTTAGTTTTAATTCTCCTATGCGTCTTCATAGCTCAGGATATTTAGTCTGAAGAGATTATTATTATCATGTCATATGTCCTCTGTTAATGGGGGCCGTCATGCATACGAAACTAAAATGCAATACATGTATAATTGATGACATAAAAATTTCGAATTCTTCATTGATAAAACTTATTTTGATATATATAAATTGTATTTTCAGTGAAAAATTATTCAGAAAGTGTTTGTTATTTTTTTAAACAGACATATTGGAAATTTGAAACTAACCTATTTCTTAGCTCTACTATACATTTTTGAATAGGCGCAAACTTAAAAACGCGCGAGACGTTGGAAGAGTGTAGAGTGGAAGGATCGGCATTTGTGATCTATAATTTGTATAGTCACTGATCTTCGTCAAATTTTTAAGAAAATAACAGAATATGCAGAAGGAACTAAAACTATATATAGGATCGATTTACTTCATAACTGGTGAGTGACAAAAATGGAGGCAATCACCGAGTTAGAAATCTGTCTGTAAATGTTACTCTTTATTTGTAAAATAAATTGATATGTTTTTTTAATGAAGGTTTTGTCTAACTTTGCTTTGAGTTGGGATCCAGCCGTATAACATACATTAATTATAGATTGAGACTCAAAACATTCATAGGCCTGATTAATCTACAAAATGGCGGTCCAAGTTAATAGGCTTAAATTCCACTCAGAATGTTTTAATTTGGAAGTGCCTCTGATGCAAAATTAAATGAATCAATAAAAATGCAAGAAAAACAAAAAAAGTCTTAAGTTTCACAATCATAGGTATTTTCAGAAAATCTTTCTTCTTGAAGGAAAAAAAGAAGCAATTCACAAATGTTGATGAGCGGAAGACAAGAAACTCTGGCTGCAAAAAATTCTGAGCTCTTGAAAAAAAAATTAAAATATGAATGATATTCAATCAAAGGATTCAAATGTTGAAATTCTGGAAATTCCACATGGAGAGACAATAAGGATTTTTGAATTGACCATCTCTGCACTACTGGACGAAAAAAGTGCTGAGAATCCCAAATTTTACTGATAATGTTTGATAATTACTGATACGGTGCTGTTCTTGCTGATAATTACTGATATTTACTGTTATTATTACTGTTGTTGCTGATAATTTTAGTTGTTGCTGATAAATACTGATAATTACTGTCGTCTTTTACTGTGGAGTCTGATAAATACTGATAAATACTGTTGAGGTACTGTCGCTGCTGAGAATTACTGATAATTACTGTTGAGGTACTGTCGATGCTGAGATTTACTGATAATTACTGTGGTCATTGTTTTTAACCTGGGAATGGATTAAAATAGCCTGAGAAATGATTATTTGTTTGGTTTTTTTTAAGTATTTTAACAAATTCATTACAGTCAATTACAAAATAAATTATTCTAAATAAAAAAGTCACATTTTATTAATTTGTTTTAAGTTTTCATCTATTAATTTCATTATAATTATTTTTAGACCATAATCAGTCCAGTCCAATACGAAAAATCGTAATATTACTAAAATTCGTAATATAAGCAATTTCTAACTCTTCTAAGAGTTACTTCCCTTTTTTCTGATACGACCTCTTTGTTATGTTTCATCAGAGATTATTGGTCTCTGGTTTAATCATTATGATATCATCGATATGTATGGTTAGTGGATTGTCTTTGTTTTGGTGCATTTTATCCAAGTGCAAGCGGATTCAGAGCCTAGTGAGAGTCTTACAAGTTATCTCTCGTAAAATCTCGTTGTTTGAGATGAGGGTCTGATTTTCAGGGTAGACTTCGGGAAAAATATAGGGAATTCAAGTTATAGACCATTGTGACAAGCTTGAGGATACATTGAAATTTTATGGAAAATTGTTCCTATCCTTGGGAAAATTCTTATATAAGAATAATAAAACAAAATGTTCACTCACTCATTACCATTGTTACTTTCTTTTTGCATTTCCATACTTTTCGATGGACGTCACTGACCAAAATGACCACGTGATACTAGTACCATTGGGGCATAATGTATTTCTGACGTCATACTTCCATAAACATCATTCATTTTCTTTCAATGCTTTATTTTGTCTTGCATTACGAAAACTCGTAATATAGTCTCTCTCAACTTCCTATATTACGAGTTTCCGTAATTTAACTATATTACGAAAACTCGTAAGATAAGAATAATATTACGATATTTTGTAATATTACGACTTTTCGTATTGGACTGGACTGATAATGTTAACATAAGCTTTCATAAATGTTTATGTTTTTGTTTTTTTTTTAATTTCTCCTTACATGTAGATGACATTATCTGAGGAAAATTATTCTGTTGTATTTGCAGTGGTTTATCTTCCCAAGTACTTTTTTTTTAAAGTTTAATTTTTGTTCATAAAGGTTAAAAAAATCTCATCTCATATTTTTCTCATATGTATGTGTACTGTCATCAAAAGCTTTTTGTGGGTATCTTTAATACATCAATACAGTCAATGGTTGTAAATATCAATTTATTTAACCGTGTGGAGAACTGAAAATGCATGAGCACATTAAGTTGAAAACACACCCCCCCCCCCTTTTCCAATTACTTTCAAATTAAGCTCTCATTTTAACAAGACAGTATTAAATATTTTTCATAAAATCTAGTCTTGAAGCGTACACTTTGTTATTTTATAGAAGAATGTGACAGGGTTAAATAATTAAATTGAAGCATCTTTAATTATTTTTTTATATAGACATGTTATGTAGACAGCGCGCTCTAGTTCTCCGATGTCCTCCCTGCGAATTTTATATCG